>NC_092334.1:56323500-56625500 GCF_046630445.1 Rutidosis leptorrhynchoides | reverse complement strand
GGTTTTACCGTTTAATGACCGGTTTGTCGATTCTATATTTTAAGCGTAAAGATAAATGACGATAATTAAAGTGCGTAAAATAATGACAATAAATAAAATGACAGTAAATAAAATTGCGAGTAATAAAATGACAGTAAATAAAGATACGATGAGAAATATAATAAAAGAATTATGCTTATTTAAACTTCCGTAATCATGATGTTTGACGTGTTGATTTTAATTTATTACCATGGGTTAATTGTCCTTTGTCCTGGTTTATTTGATACGTCTATCTGGTTTTTGTCCATAATAGTCCATCGGTCATAAAAATAAAGTGCGAGTATCCTCGTCAAATTACCCTTATACCCGAAGTCAAATATTCCAACTGATTAAGGATTTAAACTGTGACGCAGTTATCACTTCTGTCAACAATTACACCAGTTATCACTGTATGTAATCCACCCCTGTTTTAATTAGTTTATGAATATTAATTCATCCACTTGATCAGAATGAATAATCAATTACCCAACCCAATTGATTAATTAAATGATTATAACAGATTCTATATGAACATCACTAAATAGGACAACCATAATCATTATTAATTATTAGGTTAATTAATTTGAAGATAGGTTCGACAGACTCCAATGAGTTGTCACTCAATTAGACAATACCCCCATCTATTAATAGTCAATAGTTCAATTTCCACAAGTGTCGGTCTTTTGCCCAAACCTTAATTATGGTCCAAAGTTCAATAACCCCTTCTTAATATTTTAGCCCAACATCACGATTACTTCGGCTCAAATAAGCATAATAATAACTTAGTTACGATACATTAATGTAAAAAGGTTGAACATAACTTACAATGATTAAAAATAGCGTAGCGTTACACGGACAGAATTTCGACTTACACACTCAAACGATCTCTATCATAAATCTTATTATTATCATAATTTAAAATTAAAATTAAGATTATTGTTATATCTTATTAAGTTAACATTATGATAGAGATATAGAATATAGATATTGATAATTGATATTGATAAATAAGAAAAAGATAGAAAAAGGTGTGTTTTTACATTACGATTACAAAGCCTTTTATACGCGAATTTAGAAATTGAATTTTCACTTATGACCCCTGAACTATGCTCAATTAACAACTTTTTATTATTTAATATTATTCTTATTATGAATTATTTAAATATTATATTTTATTCTTGTGCATAGTTGACTCGTAATTTTTACACCGTTGCGTCGAGCGTTGAGAGTTGACTCTGGTCCCGGTTCCGGATTTTCGAACGTCCTTGCGTACAATTTTATATTTTGTACTTTGCGTTTTGTAACTTGTACTCTTGTCATTTTTAGACGTTCCTCATCAATAATTTGAACCTTTTTGATTGTATCTTGTACTTTTGAGCTTTTTGGACCTTTGTGTCTTCAATTCGTCGTTTTCGCCTTTTGTCTTCGCACTTATTTAAAATAAACGAATATTACTTGAAAATGGAACAATTGCAACTAAAATCTTGTCTTTCTTGGGGGATTTTGCTATGAAATATATGTTCCTTTTTAGCCTTATCAATATCCCCACACTTGAGCGTTGCTTGTCCTCAAGCAATACAGTCTTGAAATAATATAATACATCACACGAATCACTTCTTTATTCTTCACACTTTGTACATCAGTGATTTTGATAGAGCGGTATAAACAATGATAGTAACGATATGGTTAAAGGTGGGTGTGTCATCCACAGTTGCCTTGGGTTTAGGACAACGACACTTGCAATCAAATAGCCGATTTACTTTCGGTTTCCAAAGCAAAGTGCACATTTGAAAGGCGGTTTACAGTCCCACATGACTATAAAAATTTAGATCCTTTAAGGAAATTGGATCTTTATGAAAACATTTGATCTTTTGAAAATTCAAGCTAGATTTTACCCTAGACAAGTTTTCTGATTTGATCCATCATCGGTGTTGCAAAATATATTTGTGGATCAATATTTTGGCTAAAACTTTTAGGTTCGTGTAATCCACTGCTATCCCGGTATCGGAAAGTACACATCCAGTTTACTTGTTCCGTATATTATCTTTCGGTAAACTACCGTCCGGTTGTAAAGGAAAGCGATGAACAAGAAACTGTTAAGGCAATGTCCCGTGACATGCAGATGATTATGGTCTTTTAACGTGTCGGATGCTAGAACTATCCTTGGTAGGAGCGATAGTAAAGATCATCCTATGATTTTTCGGTCTGGCACAAGGTCCTGTCTCCGACCATGCTATGCAACCACCGTTCTTACGGTTGACACCCGATTTGGTTCAGGTGACCTAATGAATTCCAGGTGAATTCCTAGGATTTTACGTTCAATGGTAATGAACGCATTGAAAATGGGTTTTCAGAAAATAAATCGGTTTGTATTTTTGATCAAAATATTTTCTCGTTCAAGCTCGAGTTTAGATATCATTGAATTCCATGAGTTTGAATTCTCAATCTTTAAGGTCAATCTCAAGGATTGAGTAATATCAGTCTTAAAAGCTGATTTTTAATCTTTAAGGAGATTATCCTTTCTGGAGATCTGATTCATTAGTCTTATCAAGCTAATTTGCACGGTGCCTCCCCATTGTACGAGATAAATCCTTCTCATGGTTAGGATAAATCTGACCACTTGGCGACCCTGTTTGATGCTGAGGTCCGTGGATTTCCTGCTGATTTTAGAGATGACTTTTCTAGATTTTTCGTCAACCTACAGCTGGTCTGGACGACAACTTCTTGACCTAAATCAAGAAGCGCGTGTCTTTTTCGGAAGACTTTACTTCCTTTTAATGATGGAATTGATTCATCGTGTAGATCCATCTTTCTTTCAAATATATTACAGTAAATCGGGTAAAACTGATTAGTATCATCCAAAACAAAAGTACCTGCAATAATCTTGTACAAAGATATGTGATAGATAATTTTTAATTGAATAACTTGGTACATTCTCCCCACACTTAGTTTCTTTCTTTGCCTTTTTATTCTCCTTTATTCCATTTTAAATGAATTCAAGCATTTTAGGTTGTTTCTCAATTTATGTCCTTTCCGATGTAACGATAATTTCGGCATTAACACCTAGTTTTATCGTTCATAAATATGTATAAACATGATTTTGAATTCATTTAGTTAAAAAATTTTAAAATTTTCATAATATTTAGAAAATAAGCCAAGTATAAACCCGAGAGAATTTATAACCCTTCCCCACACTTGAGATCATGCAATGCCCTCATTTGCATGAAATCAGACTATAATTATTAATTCATGAGGGTGATTAGTGTAGAAAAGTGATTAAAAATACCCAGTTTGTAATTACAAAGCTCGTCGAATGATAGATGACGCGCCTCATCGTTCATTCCTTCATTTATTATATCACATTTGTTGTTTTGCATCTTGTCGTCAAAATCAGTACCTTTTGCTGAACTTAATGTTAGTCTTTGAAAGTGCGTTGTTTTACCCTGTTGTTTACATGATAAAATACGAACATATATACATATTTTTAAAGTCGGGTATATTACCCCACGTTCAAAAATTTATAAAATCAAATATATTTTTTTTGGCATACTTTAAATCAATAAAATTAAAAATAATGATGAAAAAAATTTTCGCCCCGCCCTCGGGTAAAGTAATTTCGGCTCAACGGCCTAGTCTTCAACTCACGACGAATTTTAGAAATCATTTTTTTCAACTTAATGAAATAAAGTAAATTTTTGTTTTTAAATTCACACAAAACTTAAAAAGAAAACATATTAATTTCATATAAAACCTAAAAAACAAAAAAAATTCAGAATGGGGGGAGAAAACTAGTTCTTTAGTGTCTGCTAGCGGAAAAGACCAATCGAATTCCATTCTCGGAACTACACGAGAACAGAACAACTAACTCCAAACAGCATTTTCTTTTTAGAATATTTGAATCTCCTCACACTTAGGTAGATGTGGTGTCGAAATTGTGATTAACTTCATCGTCAATTTCTCTTGGACCATAATCAACTTGCATATCTGTGACTTTTGCTTTAAGCCAGTGACCAGCTTTTTCCGTAATATCCACAAATTCAACTAGCTTCGCCTTTTCTTTAGGCGACAGATTGGATACTAACCGGTTATATAACCTAAAGTTTCCCTTACTTTTAGCATCAATAACCCGTTTAAAAAGTTTCTTCATTGAACTGTTAATAACGGGGTTATTTAATTTCGTATCAACTATGGGGTTCTTTATTATCAAGTCATCATTAGGTGTTACTTCATTTTTCCCACACTTAGGCGTTCTATTATTGTTAAGCATTACCGTTGGAGTTGGTAAAACAACATGGTTCTTACCAATCGTTTTTGTCGGTTCAACGGTTTTGGTTTGTGGATATTTAGACTTTCGAATCATAAAGGTGATCGATTTCTCATCATTACTAAGTGTCATTCTACCCTTTCTTACATCAAATAAAGCCCCGGTGGACGCTAAGAATGGTCGACCTAAAATTAGAGGAACGTTTGAGTCCTCTTCTATGTCAATGACAATGAATTCGACTAGAAAGGTTAAATTACCTACTTGAACGGGTAGGTTGTCAGCAATTCCAACTGGGTGCTTAATGGTTTGATCAAGGAGTCGAACACTCATATCCGTTGGAGTTAACTCACCTACACCTAATCTCTTATATAATGAAAGAGGCATAACACTCACACTTGAACCTAAATCTGCTAGTGCATCATACATGACACAGTCACTAAGTAGACAAGGAACAATAAATTCACCCGGATCACCTACCCTAGGTGGAGGATTTGGTGGAACTGTCTTCACCGGGTTTACTTCTACTGTTTTTGTTTCTTGCACTTTTTTATTCTTCTTCTTCTTCTTTCCAGAGGTATCACAAACTTTATTACCTATTACTTGCTCATACTCAACTCCTTTTCTTGGAAACGGGATGGGTGGTCTGTATGGTGCCACCACTGGCTTTACATACTCGGGTGGTGGTGGTGGTGTAACTTCTTCATTGTTACTTACATCTAAAACTTTCCCATCTTCTGGTATTGGTTTTTCAGAATTTGTTGATATCATGTTAACATTTTCATTCCGAGGATTTACTTCATTATTACTCGGTAGCTTTCCTTGTTCCCTTTCACTCATCAATCTAACAAGAGTACCTACTTGTTTTTCTAGATTCAAAATGGAAGCTTGTTGAGTTCTAAATGACTGCTCAAACCTCTCATTCGTTTGGGTTTGAGTTTCAATAAATTGTGTTTGAGATTCAACTAGCTTAAATACCACTTCTTCCAGATTTGACTTCTTCTCGTCGGTTTGTTGTGGTGGTTTATACAAGCCTGGTCTTTGTTGATTGAAAGTGTTGTTTTGAGTTGGTTGGTTATTCGGACCTTGTTGGTTATACGAGTTATTGTCGGGTCCTTTTGGATTGTAAAGAATGTTTTGATTTCGATTGAAGTTTGGCCTTGGCGGTTGATAATTATTCTGATAACTATTTTCCAGCCTTTGGTTCATGTAGACAACATTCTCACGTTGTTCCATCGTTTGTTCAATGTGACAGTCTTTCATTAAGTGTGGTCCACCGCATTGCTCACAACTGATTCGTATTGCGTGAATATCTTTATTCATCTTTTCCATTCGTCTTTCGAAAGCATCTATTTTTGCGGAAACGGAATCAAAGTCATGGCTAGAATCGGCTCTAGCCGCTTTAGATGAACGAAAAATATCTTTTTCTTGATGCCACTCATGAGAGTGGGAGGCTGTGTTATCAATAATTTTGTAAGCTTCAGTTGCGGTTTTCTTCATAATGGAACCACCAGCTGTTATGTCGATGTCTTTTCGTGTAGCAACGTTGACACCTTGGTAGAATATTTGTACTATTTGATAAGTGTCTAAACCGTGTTGAGGACATCCTCTCAACAACTTTCCAAATCTTGTCCACGCCTCATATAGAGTTTCATTTGGCTTTTGCGCGAACGTAACAATTTCTCCTTGAAGTCTCACGGCTTTGGATGCCGGAAAGAATTGTTTAAGAAATTTTTCAACTAAAACATCCCATGTGTCAATCGCCCCTTCAGGTAACGATTCTAACCAATCTTTGGCTTCTCCCTTTAAAGTCCAGGGAAACAACATGAGATAGATCTGCTCATCTTCCACTTCTTGGATTTTGAATAGTGTACAAATTCTTTTAAACGTACGAAGGTGTTCGTTAGGATCTTCATTCGGTGCACCACTGAATTGGCATTGGTTAGTTACCATGTGTAGAATTTGTCCTTTGATTTCATAATCTGGCGCATTAACTTCTGGCTTAATAATGGCGTGACCTTGGCCCGTGCGTGTGGCTCTCATTCGATCTTCCATACTTAGAGGTTCCGTTACTTCCATAATTGAATTTGTTGAATACGAATCACTAGAGGATTCTGATTTAATGGTTTGTGGCTCGGGAGGAATAATTAGTGGTTCAGGATCTTGAAATTGTCCTTGAATATGCTCCGGGTTCTTAATTGTGAAGTCGGGTTCAAAAGATGGATTATCGGAAATTTGAGTTGGAGTTCTTGTTCGACTAGATGACGATTCTAAAGAAAAATCAACGGCGACAATATTTGCTAGATGTCTTGATCGAGTTACAGGTGGTGAACGTATGAAAGGTGGTGAACGTTTTGCTCGGTGCATTCACAGAATATCCTATTAGTTATAAAAATAAGAAAAACTTATATAAGTTGTCCAATCAATAGACTTTTCTGATTTTGCCCACGTTTCGAATAGCCAAAAGATGCAGCAGAGGGGCAGGATTCGTTTGGTCTCAATATAATTGAGTACTGTTTGGCTCCAATAACCCGGTCCACGTACAAATCCAACTATTACTACGAACCAGAAAATTTTGATGTCTATCAATTTAACCACTTAAAATAAATTTTCGTAATTTTAAGAAATTTAGAGAAGAAGTAGAAAAAAATCTAAGTCCTAAAAACTAGAATGGCGAGAAATAAGAAAGAAAAAGATTGCGCGTCGAAAAAGGTCGAAAAATAAAAAGGTCGAAAAATAGGCGTCGAAAAATAAAAATAAGAAAGTAGTGCGAAATACGGCGTCGTAAAATTCTAAAGCACCTAAAACTTAATCTAAGGAATAAGCACTTAAGAGATTTTACGGCAAAGCCTAAAAATTCTAGAAGTAAAAATAACTATGGCAAAACTAAACTTAATACTAAAAGTTGCGACTATAGTCTAAAAATCTAAAGGTAATAAAACTAAAAAAAAACAATTTTTTTTTTATAGACAAAATCTTAAAAAATATATATTTTTTTTTAATAATTTTTTTTTTTTTACGTTTTTTTGTTTTTTTTTACGTTTTTGTTTTTTTTTACGTTTTTTTTTTTTTACGTTTTTTTTTTTTTAAAAAACGAATTTTTTTTTCTAAAAAAAAACGTTTTTTTTTTTTACAATTTTTTTTTTTTTTAAAAAAATGATTTTTTTTACAAATTAATACTTTTTTTTATAATTATTATTTTTTTTCAAAATTTTTTTTAATTCATTTACTATTCATGAATAGTAAATGAAAAGAAATTAATTAATTTACTATTCACATGAAAGCGACATGATAGAAATTATTAATTACAATTTACATAATATACCCCTGAAGTATTTAATAAATACGACTTTTTAAAACTTTTACGATTCAAAATATATTCTAAAATATTATTATATTATTATATTCTATTTCAATATTATTATATTATTATATTCTATTTCAATATTATTATAATTAAAAATATAGCGTTTTAGCGCTCCCCGGCAGCGGCGCCAAAAACTTGATGATGTAGCGTGAGGGTACGAAATAGTATTATTTTTAATACAAAATACTACAAAATATGACACAAGTTTTATTAATTTACGGATGGGATATACCTAAACCATGCTACAACACTATAGGCAGTGTACCTAATCGTAGAGTAGTGTAGTTTTTAGTAAGTCCGGTTCGTTCCACAGGGAGCTGGTGATACTTACTATATTTTTAACTATATTTATACAAAATATATATAATTATATAAGTAGTAATATTATTATAAAAGGGGGGTTTTACCGTTTAATGACCGGTTTGTCGATTCTATATTTTAAGCGTAAAGATAAATGACGATAATTAAAGTGCGTAAAATAATGACAATAAATAAAATGACAGTAAATAAAATTGCGAGTAATAAAATGACAGTAAATAAAGATACGATGAGAAATATAATAAAAGAATTATGCTTATTTAAACTTCCGTAATCATGATGTTTGACGTGTTGATTTTAATTTATTACCATGGGTTAATTGTCCTTTGTCCTGGTTTATTTGATACGTCTATCTGGTTTTTGTCCATAATAGTCCATCGGTCATAAAAATAAAGTGCGAGTATCCTCGTCAAATTACCCTTATACCCGAAGTCAAATATTCCAACTGATTAAGGATTTAAACTGTGACGCAGTTATCACTTCTGTCAACAATTACACCAGTTATCACTGTATGTAATCCACCCCTGTTTTAATTAGTTTATGAATATTAATTCATCCACTTGATCAGAATGAATAATCAATTACCCAACCCAATTGATTAATTAAATGATTATAACAGATTCCATATGAACATCACTAAATAGGACAACCATAATCATTATTAATTATTAGGTTAATTAATTTGAAGATAGGTTCGACAGACTCCAATGAGTTGTCACTCAATTAGACAATACCCCCCATCTATTAATAGTCAATAGTTCAATTTCCACAAGTGTCGGTCTTTTGCCCAAACCTTAATTATGGTCCAAAGTTCAATAACCCCTTCTTAATATTTTAGCCCAACATCACGATTACTTCGGCTCAAATAAGCATAATAATAACTTAGTTACGATACATTAATGTAAAAAGGTTGAACATAACTTACAATGATTAAAAATAGCGTAGCGTTACACGGACAGAATTTCGACTTACACACTCAAACGATCTCTATCATAAATCTTATTATTATCATAATTTAAAATTAAAATTAAGATTATTGTTATATCTTATTAAGTTAACATTATGATAGAGATATAGAATATAGATATTGATAATTGATATTGATAAATAAGAAAAAGATAGAAAAAGGTGTGTTTTTACATTACGATTACAAAGCCTTTTATAGGCGAATTTAGAAATTGAATTTTCACTTATGACCCCTGAACTATGCTCAATTAACAACTTTTTATTATTTAATATTATTCTTATTATGAATTATTTAAATATTATATTTTATTCTTGTGCATAGTTGACTCGTAATTTTTACACCGTTGCGTCGAGCGTTGAGAGTTGACTCTGGTCCCGGTTCCGGATTTTCGAACGTCCTTGCGTACAATTTTATATTTTGTACTTTGCGTTTTGTAACTTGTACTCTTGTCATTTTTAGACGTTCCTCATCAATAATTTGAACCTTTTTGATTGTATCTTGTACTTTTGAGCTTTTTGGACCTTTGTGTCTTCAATTCGTCGTTTTCGCCTTTTGTCTTCGCACTTATTTAAAATAAACGAATATTACTTGAAAATGGAACAATTGCAACTAAAATCTTGTCTTTCTTGGGGGATTTTGCTATGAAATATATGTTCCTTTTTAGCCTTATCAAATTCCTAGTAAAATTTAATAGTATTTTATACCCCTTAGCTATAGCATCAAGTATTTTTGGCGCCGCTGCCGGGGAACTTAAAATCTAGCTTAAAAGCCGGAAGCGCAACGCTATAAAAAAAAAGATTTTTATTTTTAGTTTACTTTAAAAAAAAAATAATACTCTTTTGTAAAAATACGTTTTAAATATTCGAGAATATAAAAAGAAAAACAAAAATATAAATATTTTTAAGAGTTTGTTAAATATATAAGTTATATAAAAGTTTCTTTATCTTTATTTTATAAAAATATAAGTTTTAATTAATTTATATAAATATATTACATAAATATATAAAACAGAAAAATTAAAACAGAAAACTGAAAAAAAAAAATAAAAACACTCGAGCCTGCTACTGTAGCAGCCCAAAGTCTGGTCCGAATTCGCAGATCATGCGATCACATGATATTACAACGTTTAGCTCATGCGATCGCATGAGCTGATTTGACAGGACTGGTAACCTCAGCCGCCGAGTTTAGGGTTTAATTAATTAATAATTAATAATTATTATTATAAAAACCCTAATTAGGGTTTAGTATTTAATTAATATAGTTTAGTTTTTAGATTTAATTTGTTTTATTTAGTTTTAATTAGTTTTAAATTATAAAAATTAATAGTTTTATAAAATAAATAATATAAAATAATATTTTTGTAAAAATTTTATTTTTTACAACTTTTAGTATATTTTTATATTTTGTCCCTTTTTAATTGTTTTAGCATAATATTTGTATTTTTCGCTCGTATTTAGTTTTAATTCATAGTTTTTACCATAGTTATTTTTATTTCTAGATTTTTAGGCTTTGCCGTAAAATTCCTTAAGTGCTTTTTCTTTAGACTAAGATTTAGGTGCTCTAGAATTTTGCGACGCCTTTTTAAGTTTTAATACCTTTTTAAGATATTGCCATTTGGGATATAGTTTTACTTGTAAGCTTTAATATTTTTAGACGCCTTTTACCTATGTATCAATTATCACTCCAATTAGTAATCTCAATTTGCAATTTTAATTTTAAGTTAGTGATAGTAATAAGGTTGGGTTAGTAGAGTGTTTTTAAGTTTTATAAGTCACTCTTTTTATTTCTTATTTTTCGACGCCTTTTATTTTTCAACCCTTTTCTTTTTCGACCTTTTTCGACGCGCTCTTTTTCTTTCTTATTTCTCGCCATTCTAGTTTTAGGACATAGATTTTTATTCTACTTCTTATCTAAATTTCTTAAAATTACGAAAATTTATTTTAAGTGGTTAAATTGATAGACATCAAAATTTTCTGGTTCGTAGTAATAGTTGGATTTGTACGTGGACCGGGTTATTGGAGCCAAACAGTACTCAATTATATTGAGACCAAACGAATCCTGCCCCTCTGCTGCATCTTTTGGCTATTCGAAACGTGGGCAAAATCAGAAAAGTCTATTAATTGGATAACTTATATAATTTTTCTTTCCTTTTAAAAACTAATAGGATATTCAGTGAATGCACCGAGCAAGACGTTCACCACCTTTTGTACATTCACCACCTGTAACTCGATCAAGACATCTAGCAAATATTGCCGCCGTTAATTTTTCTTTAGAATCATTATCCAGTCGACCAAGTACTCCAATTCAAATTTCCGATAATCCATTTTTTGAAACCGACCTCACAATTGAGAATTCGGAAAATATTCAGGGACGATTCATAGATCCTGAACCATTAATTTTTCCCCCGAAACCACCAATCATTCAAACAGAGATTGTTGAGGAACGAACCATTAAATCAGAATCCTCTAGTGATTCAGATTCAACAAATTCAATTATGGAGAATCTGGAACCTTTAAGTATGGAAGACCGAATGAGAGCTAAACGCACTGGCCAAGGTCACGCAATTACTCATCCTGACATTAATGCGCCAGATTATGAAATCAAAGGACAAATTCTACACATGGTGACTAATCAATGCCAATTTAGTGGTGCGCCGAAGGAAGATCCAAATGAACATCTTCGTACCTTTAATAGGATCTGCACACTATTTAAAATAAGAGAAGTTGAGGATGAACAGATATATCTCATGTTATTTCCCTGGACTTTAAAGGGAGAAGCCAAAGATTGGTTGGAATCGTTACCTGAAGGGGCGATTGATACATGGGACGTTTTAGTTAAAAAATTTCTTAAACAATTCTTTCCGGCATTTAAAGCCGTAAGACTTCAAGGAGAAATTGTTACGTACACACAGAAACCGAATGAAACTCTATATGAGGCGTGGACCAGATTTGGAAAGTTATTAAGAGGATGTCCGCAACATGGTTTAGACACCTATCAAATAGTATAAATATTCTACCAAGGATGCGACATCACTACAAGGAAAGACATCGATATAGTAGCTGGTGGTTCTATTATGAAAAAACCGAAACTGATGCTTACAAAATTATTGATAACACTGCTTCCCACTCACATGAGTGACACCAAGAAAAAGATATCGTTAGATCATCTAAAGCAGCTAGAGCCGATTCTAGCCATGACTTAGATTCCATTTTCTCAAAGATAGATGCTGTGGAGAGACGAATGGAAAAGATGACTAAGAATATACACTCAATACGAATTAGTTGTGAGCAGTGTGGAGGACCACATTTGACAAAAGATTGTCTTAGTATTGAACTAACAATGGAACAAAGAGAGAATGTTTCATATCTAAACCAAAGGCCTGGAAATAATTATCAGAATAATTATCAACCGCCAAGACCGATTTATAATCAAAACCAGAATTATAACAGAAATATTCCATACAACAATCAACAAGGTCCTAGCAATCAACAAGTATCCAATAATACTTACAACCAGCAAAGACCTAATTTTCAAAACAAACCACCACAAACCGATGATAAAAAGCCGAATTTAGAAGATATGATGACGAAGCTAGTTGAAACTCAAACACAGTTTTTCACATCCCAGAAACAAACGAATGAACAAAATGCTCAAGCATTTAGAAATCAACAAGCTTCTATTCAAAATTTGGAATAAGAAGTGAGTAACCTAGCAAGGTTGATAGGTGAAAGAAAACCGGAAAGTTTACCTAGTGATACAAATGCTAACCCCCGGAATGAAACAGCTAAAGCCATTTACCACAAGAAGTGGTACAACACTTAAACCACCTGAAATACCTGTAATTTCTGATGAATCTATTCCTACTCCACAAGAACCACAACCTGAACAAGATAAGGAAAAAGAACCGGTAGTTGAAAAGGTTAATGAAGATAACACAGTTAAGGTTAAACCTTATGTAAAACCATACCAACCACCACTTCCTTACACAAGTAAATTGAAAAAAGAGAAACTTGAAGCCGAGCAATCCAAATTCTTGGATATGTTTAAACAGATAAATGTAAATCTTCCTTTCATTGATGTAATTTCAGGAATGCCTAGATATGCTAAATTTCTGAAAGATCTAATCACAAATAGAAAGAAAATGGAAGAACTCTCGGCCGTTACTATGAATGCTAATTGTTCAGCAGTGCTGTTGAATAAGATACCAGAAAAATTATCTGATCCAGGAAGTTTCACAATTCCATATTTTCTGGGTAGTCTTAGTTCAATAGAAGCATTGACAGACTTAGGTGCTAGTATAAATTTAATGCCGTATTCACTATACGCTAAACTAGACCTTGGAGAATTGAAACCAACACGAATAAGCATACAACTAGCCGATTGATCAATAAAATATCCTAGAGGGATAATGGAAAACATGCTAGTTAAAGTTGGTACTTTAGTATTTCCAGTAGATTTTGTTGTTCTGGATATGGAAGAAGATTCTCAAGTTCCTCTTATTTTAGGAAGACCATTCTTAAACACGGCTAAAGAAATGATAGACGTGTTTGGTAAGAAATTGACCCTAAGCATAGAGGACGAGAGTGTTACCTTTTCAGTTGATAGAGCAATGCAACAACCGCAATCTGCAGATGATACATGCTATTATATTCAAACTATAGAATCACATGCAGAATTGTTAGAAGAATTTCCAGAATTACAAGGAACAGGAGAATGTTCTTTAGGAGAAGGTAATGAACCAATTGATGAAGCTGAATGTTAGCTACACTAATGGCTAATGGATATGAACCAACAACAGAAGAAATTCAAATGCTAAAAGAAGAAGACAGATATCGATATAAATCATCGATAGAAGAACCTCCGAAATTAGAGTTAAAGCCACTTCCAAACCATTTGGAATACGCTTATTTACATGGTGAATCTGAATTACCTGTAATAATATCGCCTTCTCTTACTGAAAATGAGAAATCACAACTCATTTCTGTATTAAAAGCTCATAAACCAGCCATTGCATGGAAGATTCATGATATTAAATCCTAATATGCAAGATGTAGTTAAGAAAGAAATTATTAAAATGCTAGATGCAGGTTTAATTTACCCAATTTCTGATAGTCCATGGGTAAGCCCAGTTCAATGCGTGCCTAAGAAAGGTGGCATGACTGTCATCACAAATGAAAAAATGAGTTTATTCCTACTAGGATTGTAACAGGATGGCGTGTATCTATTGATTATAGAAAATTAAATGACGCCACCAGAAAAGATCACTTTCCCTTACCTTTTATTGATCAAATGTTGGAAAGATTAGCCGGAAATAGTTACTATTGTTTTCTTGATGGATTTTCCGGATATTTTCAAATTCCAATAGCACCCGAAGATCAAGAGAAAACCACGTTCACGTGCCCTTATGGTACTTTTGCTTACAAACGCATGCCATTTGGACTTTGCAACGCCCCTGCAACCTTTCAAAGGTGCATGATGGCGATTTTTCACGACATGATAGAAGAATGCATGGAAGTTTTCATGGATGACTTTTTAGTCTTCGGTGATACATTTGAATCATGTTTAGTTAATCTGGAACGAATGCTTATTAGATGGAACAATCAAATCTAGTTCTTAATTGGGAGAAATGCCATTTCATGGTTAAAGAAGGCATCGTTCTTGGTCATAAAATTTCAAAGGAAGAAATTGAAGTGGATAGAGCTAAAGTAGATGTAATTGCTAAACTTCCACATCCCACCAATGTTAGAGGAGTTAGGAGTTTTCTAGGGCATGCCGGTTTTTACCGACGTTTCATAAAAGATTTTTCTAAAATTGCCACTCCTATGAATAAACTCCTAGAAAAGGATGCTCCATTCATCTTTTCAGATGAATGCATCAAATCTTTTAATATTCTTAAAGAGAAACCCACTAATGCGCCGATCATGATAACACCAAATTGGAATCTACCGTTTGAACTAATGTGCGATGCAAGTGATTTTGCAATGGGAGCCGTTTTAGGACAAAGGATTGAAAAACGATTTCAACCTATATATTATGCTAGTAAGACGTTACAAGGAGCACAAACAAATTATACAACTACTGAAAAAGAACTCCTTGCTATTGTCTTTGCTTTTGACAAATTCCGATCATATCTCGTTCTAGCTAAAACGGTGGTCTATACCGACCATTCTGCTCTTAGATACCTATTTTCGAAACAAGGTGCTAAACCAAGATTAATCCGTTGGATCTTACTCTTACAAGAATTCGATATTGAAATCCGAGATAAAAGAGGAGCAGAAAATCTCGCAGCTGATCATCTTTCTCGTCTTGAAAATCCCGAATTAGAAGTTTTAAATGAATCGGCCATACAAGACAACTTTCCTGATGAATATCTATTGAAGATAGATTATAATGAAATTCCATGGTTTGCAGACTATGCAAACTACTTAGTATGTGGATTTCTTGAAAAAGGATTATCGTACCAAAAACGAAAGAAATTCTTTAGTGATATAAAACACTATTTCTGGGAAGATCCACATTTGTTTAAAAGTTGTCCCGATGGAATAATACGCCGATGTGTATTCGGAGATGAAGCTAGTAAAATCTTAAACCATTGTCACACAGGACCAACAGGAGGGCATTATGGGCCTCAACTAACAGCCAGAAAAGTTTATGATGCTGGATTCTATTGGCCTACAATTTACAAAGACGCACACCTTCTTTGCAAATCCTGTGATGCTTGTCAAAGGGCCGGAAAAATAAGTCAACGTGATGAAATGCCACAAAATGTCATTCAAGTATGTGAAGTATTTGACATTTGGGGTATTGACTTTATGGGTCCATTTCCAAAATCTCATAATAATCTCTATATTCTCGTAGCCATTGATTATGTATCTAAATGGGCGGAAGCACAAGCTCTCCCAACTAACGATGCACGAGTTGTATTCAACTTTTTAAAACGTCTTTTTGCAAGGTTTGGAACACCGAAAGCTTTAATAAGTGATCGGGGAACTCATTTCTGTAATAATCAACTTGAGAAAGTTCTTAAAAGATATGGAGTAACTCATAAAATCTCCACTGCATATCATCCACAGACAAGCGGACAAGTTGAAAATACCAACCGAGCTTTAAAACGTATTCTAGAGAAAACCGTAGGATCAAATCCGAAGGAATGGTCCATTAAATTGGAGGATGCACTCTGGGCTTTTAGAACAGCCTACAAAACTCCAATTGGAACCACACCTTTTAGACTCGTTTACGGAAAAGCATGTCATCTTCCAGTAGAAATTGAACACAAAGTATTTTGGGCTTTGAAGACATGTAATCTTGATTTACATGAAGCTGGACGTCTACGGTTAAGTCAATTAAACGAATTAGAAGAATTAAGACAAGAAGCATACGAAAATTCGTTGATCTATAAAGAAAGAACGAAGAAATAGCATGATAAAAGAATCAGAAGTTCAAAAGAATTTAAAGAAGGAGACAGAGTTCTTCTTTTCAATTCACGATTCAAGCTATTTCCTGGAAAATTGAAGTCAAGATGGTCTGGACCATTCATAGTCAAAAGAGTTTTCCCATACGGAACAGTAGAATTAATAAATTCAAATGGGATTGAATTTAAGGTTAATGGTCACAGAGTTAAACAGTACATAGATAGTCCGATGGAAGTTGACAACGAAGTTAATCATAATTTCGATACCACAGCTAACTAAGTGTGGGGAGAATCAAGTCTTTAAAGGATAATATGTATTTCTGTTAGAGTTAAATTTTCTATTTTTGTGTAGTTCTCGAAAATGGAACCCGAATGGTCTTTCCCTTAGGGGTGTTCATGGTCCGGTTTGGTCCGGTTTCGACTAAATCTCGAACCAAACCGGCATCCACGGTTTCAACATATATGAAACCAGACCAGACCAAGAAAGTTGTTTTGATGCCCGGTTTGGTCCAGTTTGGTCCGGTCCGGTTTGGTCGGTTTAACGATTTTGAGTTCTTTTTTTATGGATTGGGGACAAAACAAAAATCTGAAATTAACTACAACATGATTTCAAAAATTGGTTTCTGTATCCCTTAGATTTGAAAAATAAATAATCTGAACATATGCTAGTGGAAGCTAAAATGGTGATTTGGTTTCAAATTGTTGTTTTGGCATCAAATTACTAGCCCTGAGCAAACTTGTATTGACTTGAAATTACGTACAGTAAGAGTTCGTAGATGGTGTAAATTCATGTGGATTAATTATATGTGATTATAAATAGATCATGTTAGGTTTTACATGTCACAGTGTGGTTTTTTAATTTTAGTTCCTCAATAAAATCAATCAATTTTTCTATTCAAAGAAGATGTGGTGATTAATATATATGTATATGTATATGTATATGTATAGGTATATGTATATGTATATGTATATGTATATGTATACATATACATATACATATACATATACATATACATATACATATACATATACATATACATATACATATACATATATATATATATATATATATATATATATATATATATATATATATATATATATATATGTCAACGGTCCGGTCCGGTTTTGACGGTTAGAATTTTTCTCAAACCGTAGTCGGACCAAGAAACCCGGTTTGACAAAAACTTAAACTGTCGAACCGTACTCAACCCGGCCAAACCAAACCAGATACCCCGGTTCGGTCGGTTTGGCCGGTTTAAACGGTTAGATGAACACCCCTACTTTCCCTAGCAGACCCTAAAGAACTAGTCTTCTCCCCCCATTCTGAATTTTTATTTTTTTAGATTTTTATGAAATGAAGACTTCCTGTGAACTAAACCATGGTCTAATGCTACACGCTTTGATTACTAAACGTAATAATGACACACTATCGAGTGAACTAGTATCAGTAATCAGAGAAAGATTGGATGGAGTAAGAAAAGAATCTAGGTGCGAAGATAATAAGTTACAATTTGGTAAAGGAAAATCAAAATCCGCAGCGAAAAGAAGAGCACGACACCTAGAAAGATGTCACAAATGCGGAAAATGGTCACATGAAGGTAAATGTTCAAATAATCAAACTTATTCAAACACCGAATTTGTTACTTTATGCAGAGATGGACCGTTCAAATGTTTAGAAGAAAAAACATTAAATGCTCGAGGTTACGCTTATGTAGCCATGGAAAATCAATTAAACCGACTATCTTATGAGTGGGCTAGATCATATCACTAAGAAATCTATTTCACAGGTAAGTTTGTATAGTTTTTATTTTTATTTTTATTTTTAACCTTTTGATAATAAACGCTAATTTGTTCGCTATAAAGTATTAAATTGGTATTCGATGAAATTAGGTTTGGTGACCGAAATTATTGATATCATTCAAAAATTTATTACATCACTGCGAAATTTAACGTTTATTCTTAAGGTATAAATATCTTTAATCAATCAACCCAAAATATTTCAAAAATTCGTCATGAGTTAAATTAGGTCATGGAACTGAAATTACTTTACCGAAAAGAGGGGCGTATATTTTTGATAATATTTGATTGATTAAAGTGGGATAAAAGCCAAAAAGAATTTTAATTTTATTTTTACCATGTTTTTAAAATTAATATATAAATATTAAATTAATATTGTAAACTTATTTAAAATTGTAAATATTGAAAAATTAATATTTTTAATATAAGTTTGTATGTATTAAAACAAAAATATAATTTAAGTTTGGTGTGAATTTATAATATGAATTTTTAATTAAGTTTGGTGTGAATTTTTAATTTTATGCATTTTAAATTTAAGTTTGGTGTGAATTTAAAAACAAAAAATTTACTTTATTTCGCTAAGTTAAAAATATGATTTTTAAAATTCGTCGTGAGTTGAAGACTAGGTCGTTGAACCGAAATTGCTTTACCCGAGGGAGGGACGAGAACTTTTATTATCATTATTTTTAATCTTATTGAATTAAAGTATGCCAAAAACATTAAAAAAACCCAAAAAAAAAATCTTTGCTTTTAAAATCGCGCTTTAATTTGACAAATTTTAAAATTTTGTCGAGGGACGGACTAGAACATCGATCCGAAACGCCCTCATCCTAAAAAGAAACAAATTTTTAAAATTTTATTAATTTTATGTTTTATAAAGTGTAAGATTTAAAAAAAAAAAAAAGCAAAAAGTACTGTAGCCGGATACCCATGCGATCGCATGGGTATTGTACTCCAACTCCATGCGATCGCATGAAGCTGGATTCCAGGCCTGATACATACAGCTCGCTGCTCTGCTCTTTTCATAAAACACACACACAAACACGAAAATACTCTCAAATCTTCATCAAAATTCACCAAAATCCACCGTAATTCGTCATTTTTCTTGCTCTAATCATGCCTAGATTCTCATTCTTCAGCAAAAAGGTAAAAATTACACCCCTAAACTCTATAAATTCCTACTTTTTGTGATAATTACCAATATTTTACCTAATGCAATTTTGTTAATTTCTAGTCTAATTAGTGTTAAATTGTTAGTATTTTATGCATGTATAACCTAGATTGATGCTATTTAACATGAGTTGAAGCCAAAAACTTCAAAATTTTTAGAAATCTAGGGTTTGTGTTCTTGAGCAATTTGGGGCTTTTTGATATAAACAGGTTATGACCGATTTTTGTCATGAATTATTGCTAAATTGAGTAGTGTAACATGTTTAGGTAGTTAAATGATCCAAGCATTGATCCTAAACATGATTTTTAGAGATTAAAGTGGACTTTTTAAGTCCAAAATTCATGAACTTGATTAATTTGATATAATTGCCAATTGAGACTTGTTTAATTATTAGTAATGACTATTTTGACATGTTATTTGAGTTAAATGCTTATGAACTTTGTCTACATTTTCATATGTACTTATTTGGAAAAGTGTAGAATTGTGAAAAATTGTGAAAATGTGTATAAGTTTAATTTTGATTTAACATGTTTTTGTGATTGTTTTAAGTTGTTATTTTGCTAACACTAATGCATATTTGGATGCACAAACTTTGTGTTTAATGTGTTTTGCAGAAAGCCGATACTGGAGGTTCAGGAGCATCATCATTGATAATGCTAAAAACGAACATATATTTCATAGCATTATTTCTCAAGAAAGACAAGCTTTTAGTTGCAATTGTTCTATTTACAAGTGATATTCGTTTAAATAATAAAAGGTGAAGACAAAAGACAGATTCGACGAATTGAAGACGCAAACGACCAAAAAGCTCAAAAGTACAAAAGACAATCAAAAAGGTTCCAATTATTGATAAGAAACGTCTCGAAATTACAAGAGTACAAGATTCAAAACGCAAAGTACAAGATATTAAATTGTACGCAAGGACGTTCGAAAATCCGGAACCGGGACCAGAGTCAACTCTCAACGCTCGACGCAACGGACTAAAAATTACAAGTTAACTAGGTATATAAATATAATATAATATATAATTAATTATATTAATTATATATATATATTATATTTATAAATAAAAACCGTCGGCAGAGAAAGACTCCAAGGGTGTGAGCTGTAAATTCATTCTCCGCGACTCGCGGAGTTTGAAGAGGATTTCACCGCGAGTCGCGGAGCCCCAAAATGAAAAACTCCCTATAAAGCAAACCGAAATCTGATCATTTTCATCAATCTTTTTCTTCTTCTTCTCATACGTAAAATATATATATATATATTTATAATTTATATTTTAATTTTAATTATAATTCTAATAATAAGGGTATGTTAGCGAATGTTGTAAGGGTGTAAGTCGAAATTCTGTCCGTATAACGCTACGCTATTTTTAATCATTGTAAGTTATGTTCAACCTTTTTACATTAATGTCTCGTAGCTAAGTTATTATTATGCTTATTTAAAACGAAGTAATCATGATGTTGGGCTAATTACTAAAATTGGGTAATTGGGCTTTGTACCATAATTGGAGTTTGGACAAAAGAACGACACTTGTGGAAATTAGACTATGGGCTATTAATGGGCTTTATATTTGTTTAACTAAATGATAGTTTGTTAATGTTAATATAAAGATTTACAATTGGGCGTCCTTATAAATTACCATATACACTCGATCGGACACGATGGGCGGGGTATTTATATCTACGAATAATCGTTCATTTAACCGGACACGGGAATGGATTAATAGCCACTAGAATAATTAAAACAGGGGTGAAATTACATTCAAGGGTAATTGGTGTAATTGCTAACAAAGTAGTAAAACCTTGGTTTATACGCAGTTGATAACCTGGTGTATTCATTAAACAAAGTATTAAAACCTTGTTACAATTCGAATCCCCAATTAGTTGGAATATTTAACTTCGGGTATAAGAATAATTTGACGAGGACACTCGCACTTTATATTTATGACTGATGGACTGTTATGGACAAAAACCAGACGGACATATTAAATAATCCAGGACAAAGGACAATTAACCCATGGGCATAAAACTAAAATCAACACGTCAAACATCATGATTACGGAAGTTTAAATAAGCATAATTCTTTTATTTCATATTTAATTTAATTTATTTTATATTTAATTGCACTTCTAATTATCGCATTTTTATTGTTATTGTATTTAATTGCACTTTTAATTATCGTACTTTTTAATTATCGCAAGTTTATTTTATCGCACTTTTATTATTCGCAATTTCATTATCGTTATTTACTTTACGCTTAAAATTAAGTCTTGTATTTATTTATTATTTTACATTTGGTTTTAACTGCGACTAAAGTTTTAAAATCGACAAACCGGTCATTAAACGGTAAAAACCCCCTTTATAATAATAATATTACTTATATATATGTTTGTATTTTTATAAAAGTAAACTAATATAGCGTTGAGCTTTGTTAAAAAAAGATTCCCTGTGGAACGAACCGGACTTACTAAAAACTACACTACTGTACGATTAGGTACACTGCCTATAAGTGTTGTAGCAAGGTTTAAGTATATCCATTCTATAAATAAATAAATATCTTGTGTAAAATTTTATCGTATTTAATAGTGTTTCATTGTAAACTTCAATAGTATTTTATACCCCTTAGCTTTGACATCAAGTATTTTTGGCGCCGCTGCCGGGGACACTCTTAAAAGCCGGAAGCGCAACGCTAATATAAAAAAAAAAAAAAAAAAGATTTTAAGTTTACTTCTATTAAAAGTCGCTTTTGTAAAAATACGTTTTAAATATTCGAAAATATAAAAAGAAAAACAAAAATATAAGTATTTTTAAGATTTTGTTAAATATTTAAGTTAATTAAGTTTCTTTATTTTTATTTTAGTTTATAAAAAAATATAAGTTTTATTTAAATATCTTTTATTTATATAAAAACAGAAAACAGAAAATAAAAAAAATAAATAAAAAAAACGCGTCGATTCAAACTGTGCCAGAGTTGAATTTTGGAACCCCGCGACTCGCGGGGTTTTCTGCATTAATTACCGCGACTCGCGGAGATAACCTGACACACCGACAGAAGCCCTAATTCAGCATTTATTACGGATTATTATTAATTATTATTATTATTAACCCTAATTATTATTATTATTATAATTAAGTTTATTTTTAATTTAAGTTTTATTTAATTTATATTTTAGTTAAATTAGTTTTATTAAATTGTAAAATTAGTAGTTTTATTAAATAAATAATATAAAAATAATATTTTTATAAAAATTGTAATTTTTACAACTTTTTGTATATTTTTATATTTTGTCCCTTTTTAATCATTGTAGCGTAATATTTATATTTTTCGCTCATATTTAATTTTAAACTTAGTTTTTGCCATAGTCATTTTTACTCCTAGATTTTTAGGCTTTGCCGTAGAATTCCTTAAGTGCTTTTTCTTTAGACTAAGATTTAGGTGCTTTAGAATTTTGCGACGCCTTTTTAAGTTTTAGTTTCTTTTTAAGTTATTTCCATTTAGGATTTAGTTTTTCCCGTAAGCTTTAATATTTTTAGACGACTTTTACCTATGTATCAATTATCATTCCAATTAGTAATTTCAATTTGCGATTATAATTTTAAGTTAGTTGTAGTAATAAGGTTAGGTTAGTCAAGTATTTTTAATTTTTTTATAAGTTTTTTTTTTTTCGTCACCTTTTATTTTTCAACCATTTTTCTTTTTCGACCTTTTGCGACGAACTCTTTTTCTTTCTTATTTCTCGCTATTCTAGTTTTTAGGACATAGATTTTTATTCTACTTCTTATCTAAATTTCTTAAAATTACGAAAATTTATTTTAAGTGGTTAAATTAATAGACATCAAAATTTTCTGGTTCGTAGTAATAGTTGGATTTGTACGTGGACCGGGTTATTGGAGCCAAACAGTCCTCAATTATATTGAGACCAAACGAATCCTGCCACTCTGCTGCATCTTTTGGCTATTCGAAACGTGGGCAAAATCAGAAAAGTCTATTGATTGGATAACTTATTATAATTTTTCTTTCCTTTTAAAAACTAATAGGATATTCAGTGAATGCACCGAGCAAGACGTTCATCACCTTTTGTACGTTCACCACCTGTAACTAGATCAAGACATTTAGCAAATATAACCGCCGTTGATTTTTCTTTAGAATCGTCATCCAGTCAACCAAGTACTTCAGTTCAAATTTCCGATAATCCATTTTTTGAACCCGACCTCACAATTGAGAATCCGGAAAATATTCAGGAACGGTTCGTAGATCCTGAACCACTAAACTTTCCTCCGGAGCCACCAATCATTCAAACAGAGATTGTTGAGGAACGAACCATTAAATCAGAATCATCTAGTGATACCGATTCAACAAATTCAATTATGGAGAATCTGGAACCTTTAAGTATGGAAGACCGAATGAGAGCTAAACGCACTGGCCAAGGTCACGCAATTACTCATCCAGACATTAATGCGCCAGATTATGAAATCAAAGGACAAATTCTACACATGGTGACTAATCAATGCCAATTTAGTGGTGCGCCGAAGGAAGATCCAAATGAACATCTACGTACCTTTAATAGGATCTGCACACTATTTAAAATACGAGAAGTGGAGGATGAACAGATATATCTCATGTTATTTCCCTGGACTTTAAAGGGAGAAGCCAAAGATTGGTTGGAATCATTACCTGAAGGGGCGATCGATACATGGGATGTTTTAGTTGACAAATTTCTTAAACAATTCTTTCCTGCATCTAAAGCCGTAAGACTTCAAGCAGAAATTGTTACGTTCACACAGAAGCCAAATGAAACTCTATATGAGGCGTGGACTAGATATGGAAAGTTGTTAAGAGGATGTCCGCAACATGGTTTAGACACCTGTCAAATAGTACAAATATTCTACCAAGGATGCGACATCACTACAAGAAAAGACATAGATATAGCAGCTGGTGGTTCTATTATGAAGAAAACCGAAACTGATGCTTACAAAATTATTGATAACACTGCTTCCCACTCACATGAGTGGCACCAAGAAAAAGATATCATTAGATCATCTAAAGCAGCTAGAGCCGATTCTAGCCATGACTTAGATTCCATTTCCGCAAAGATAGATGCTGTGGAGAGACGAATGGAAAAGATGACTAAAGATATTCACTCAATACGAATTAGTTGTGAGCAGTGTGGAGGACCACATTTGACAAAAGATTGTCTCAGTATTGAATTAACAATGGAACAAAGAGAGAATATTTCATACATAAACCAAAGGCCTGGAAATAATTATCAGAATAATTATCAACCGCCAAGACCGATTTACAATCAAAACCAGAATTATAACAGAAATATTCCATACAACAACCAACAAGGTCCTAGCAATCAACAAGTATCCAATAATACTTATAATCAGCAAAGACCTAATTTTCAAAACAAACCACCACAACAAACCGATGATAAAAAGCCGAATTTAGAAGATATGATGACGAAGCTAGTTGAAACTCAAACGCAGTTTTTCACCTCTCAGAAACAAACCAATGAACAAAATGCTCAAGCATTTAGAAATCAACAAGCTTCTATTCAAAATCTGGAACAAGAAGTAAGTAACCTAGCAAGGTTAATAGGTGAAAGAAAACCGGGAAGTCTACCTAGTGATACAAATGCTAACCCCCGGAATGAAACAGCTAAAGCTATTACCACAAGAAGTGGTACAACACTTAAATCACCTGAAATACCTGTAACTTCTGATGAAGCTATTCCTACTCCACAAGAACCACAACCTGATCAAGATAAGGAAAAAGAACCGGTAGTTGAAAAGGTTAATGAAGATAACACAGTTAAGGATAAACCTTATGTTAAACCATATCAACCACCACTTCCTTACCCAAGTAAAATGAAGAAAGAAAAACTTGAAGCCGAGCAATCCAAATTCTTGGATATGTTTAAACAGATAAATATAAATCTTCCTTTCATTGATGTGATTTCAGGAATGCCTAGATATGCTAAATTCTTGAAAGATCTAATCTCAAATAGAAAGAAAATGGAAGAACTCTCGGCTGTTACTATGAATGCTAATTGTTCAGCAGTGCTGTTGAATAAGATACCAGAAAAACTATCTGATCCAGGAAGTTTCACAATTCCATGTTTTCTGGGTAGTCTTAGTTCAATAGAAGCATTGGCAGACTTAGGTGCTAGTATAAATCTAATGCCGTATTCACTATACACTAAACTAGACCTTGGAGAATTGAAACCAACCAGAATAAGCATACAATTAGCCGATAGATCAATAAAATATCCTAGAGGGATAATGGAGAACATGCTAGTTAAAGTTGGTACTTTAGTATTTCCAGTAGATTTTGTTGTTCTGGACATGGAAGAAGATTCTCAAGTTCCTCTCATATTAGGAAGACCATTCTTAAACACGGCTAAAGCAATGATAGACGTGTTCGGTAAGAAACTGACCCTAAGTATAGAGGATGAGAGTGTTACCTTTTCAGTTGATAGAGCAATGCAACAACCACAATCTGCAGATGATAAATGTTATTATATTCAAACTATAGATGCACATGCAGAATTATTAAAAGAATTTCCAGAATTACAAGGAACAGGAGAATGTTCTTTAGGAGAAGGTAATGAACCAATTGATGAAGCTGAAATGTTAGCTACACTAATAGCTAATGGATATGAACCAATAACAGAAGAAATTCAAATGCTAAAAGAAGAAGACAGATATCGATACAAATCATCGATAGAAGAACCTCCGAAATTAGAGTTAAAGCCACTTCCAAACCATTTGGAATACGCTTATTTACATGGTGAATCTGAATTACCTGTAATAATATCGTCTTCTCTTACTGAAAATGAGAAATCACAACTCATTTCTGTGTTGAAAGCTCATAAACCAGCCATTGCATGGAAGATTCATGATATTAAAGGAATAAGTCCTTCGTATTGCACACATAAAATCCTTATGGAAGAAGGTCATAAAACGTATGTGCAACGCCAACGAAGACTAAATCCTAATATGCAAGATGTAGTTAAGAAAGAGATTATTAAACTGCTAGATGCAGGTTTAATTTATCCAATCTCTGATAGTCCATGGGTAAGCCCAGTTCAATGTGTACCTAAGAAGGGTGGCATGACTGTCATCACAAATGAGAAAAATGAGCTTATTCCTACTAGGACTGTAACAGGATGGCGTGTATGTATTGATTATAGAAAATTAAATGACGCCACCAGAAAAGATCACTTTCCCTTACCTTTCATAGATCAAATGTTGGAAAGATTAGCCGGAAATAGTTACTATTGTTTTCTAGATGGATTTTCCGGATATTTTCAAATTCCAATAGCACCCGAAGATCAAGAGAAAACCACATTTACGTGCCCTTATGGTACTTTTGCTTACAAACGCATGCCATTTAGACTTTGCAACGCCCCTGCAACCTTTCAAAGGTGTATGATGGCGATTTTTCACGACATGATAGAAGAATGCATGGAAGTATTCATGGATGACTTTTCAGTCTTCGGTGATACATTTGAATCATGTCTAGTTAATCTGGAACGAATGCTAATTAGATGCGAACAATCAAATCTAGTTCTTAATTGGGAGAAATGCCATTTCATGGTTAAAGAAGGCATCGTTCTTGGTCATAAAATTTCAAAAGAAGGAATTGAAGTGGATAGAGCTAAAGTAGATGTAATTTCTAAACTTCCACATCCCACCAATGTTAGAGGAGTTAGGAGTTTTCTAGGGCATGCCGGTTTTTACCGACGTTTCATAAAAGATTTTTCTAAAATTGCCACTCCTATGAATAAACTCCTAGAAAAGGATGCTCCATTCATCTTTTCAGATGAGTGTATCAAATCTTTTAATATTCTTAAAGAGAAACTCACTAATGCACCGATCATGATAACACCAAATTGGAATCTACCATTTGAACTAATGTGCGATGCAAGTGATTTTGCAATGGGAGCCGTTTTAGGACAAAGGATTGAAAAACGATTTCAACCTATATATTATGCTAGTAAGATGTTACAAGGAGCACAAACAAACTATACAACTACTGAAAAAGAACTATTTGCTATTGTCTTTGCTTTTGACAAATTTCGATCATATCTCGTTCTAGCAAAAACGGTGGTCTATACCGACCATTCTGCTCTTAGATACCTATTTTCAAAACAAGATGCTAAACCAAGATTAATCCGTTGGATCTTACTCTTACAAGAGTTTGATATTGAAATCCGAGATAAAAGAGGAGCAGAAAATCTCGCCGCTGATCATCTTTCTCGTCTTGAAAATCCCGAATTAGAAGTTCTAAATGAATTGGCCATACAAGATAACTTTCCTGATGAATATCTATTGAAGATAGATTATAATGAAATCCCATGGTTTGCAGACTATGCAAACTACTTAGTTTGTGGATTCCTTGAAAAAGGATTATCATACCAAAGACGAAAGAAATTCTTCAGTGATATAAAACACTATTTCTGGGAAGATCCACATCTGTTTAAAAGTTGTCCCGATGGAATAATACGCCGATGTGTATTTGGAGATGAAGCTAGTAAAATTTTAAACCATTGTCACACAGGACCAACAGGAGGGCATTATGGGCCTCAACTAACAGCAAGAAAAGTTTATGATGCTGGATTCTATTGGCCTACAATTTACAAAGACGCACACCTTCTTTGCAAATCCTGTGATGCATGTCAAAGGGCCGGAAAAATAAGTCAACGTGATGAAATGCCACAAAATGTCATCCAAGTATGTGAAGTATTTGACATTTGGGGTATTGACTTTATGGGTCCATTTCCAAAATCTCATAATAATCTATATATACTCGTAGCCATTGATTATGTATCTAAATGGGCGGAAGCACAAGCTCTCCCAACTAACGATGCACGAGTTGTAGTCAACTTTTTAAAACGTCTTTTTGCAAGGTTTGGAACACCGAAAGCTTTAATAAGTGATCGGGGTACTCATTTCTGTAATAATCAACTTGAGAAAGTTCTTAAAAGATATGGAGTAACTCATAAAATCTCCACCGCATATCATCCACAAACAAGTGGACAAGTTGAAAATACCAACCGAGCTTTAAAACGTATTCTAGAGAAAACCGTAGGATCAAATCCGAAGGAATGGTCCATCAAATTGGAGGATGCACTCTGGGCTTTTAGAACAGCCTACAAAACTCCAATTGGAACCACACCTTTTAGACTTGTTTATGGAAAAGCATGTCATCTTCCAGTAGAAATTGAACACAAAGCATTTTGGGCTTTGAAGACATGTAATCTTGATTTACATGAAGCTGGACGTCTACGATTAAGTCTACTAAACGAATTAGAAGAATTAAGACATGAAGCATACGAAAATTCGTTAATCTATAAAGAAAGAACGAAGAAATGGCATGATAAAAGAATCAAAAGTTCAAAAGAATTTAAAGAAGGAGACAGAGTTCTTCTTTTCAATTCACGATTCAAGCTATTTCCTGGAAAATTGAAATCAAGATGGTCTGGACCATTCATAGTCAAAAGAGTTTTCCCATACGGAACGATAGAATTAATAAATTCAAATGGGATTGAATTTAAAGTTAATGGTCACAGAGTTAAACATTACATACATGGTCCGATGGAAGTCGACAACGAAGTTAATCACAATTTCGACACCACAGCTAACTAAGTGTGGGGAGAATCAAGTCTTTAAAGGATAATATGTATTTCTGTTAGAGTTAGATTGTCTGTTTTCGTGTAGTTCTCGAAAATGGAACCCGAATGGTCTTTCCCTAGCAGACCCTAAAGAACTAGTCTTCTCCCCCCATTCTGAATTTTTATTTTTTTTAGGTTTTTACGAAATGAAGACTGCCTGTGAACTAAACCATGGTCTAATGCTACACGCTTTGATCACTAAAAGAAATAATGACATACTACCGAGTGAACTAGTATCAGTAATCAGAGAAAGAATGGACGGAGTTAGAAAAGAATCCAGATGCGAAGATAATAAGTTACAATTTGGTAAAGGAAAATCAAAATCCGCAGCGAAAAGAAGAGCACGACACCTAGAACGATGTCACAAATGCGGAAAATGGTCACATGGAGGTAAATGTTCAAATAATCAAACCTATTCAAATACCGAATTTGTTACTTTATGCAGAGACGGACCGTTCATATGTTTAGAAGAAAAGACACTGAATGATCGAGGTTACGCCTATGTAGCCATGGAAAACCAATTAAACCGACTATCTTATGAATGGAATAGATCATATAACTAAGAAATCTATTTCACAGGTATGTCTGTACAGTTTTTATTTTTATTTTTATTTTTAACCTTTTGATAATAAACGCTAATTTGTTCGCTAAAAAGTATTAAATTGGTATTGAATAAAATTAGGTTTGGCGACCGAAATTATTGATATCATTCAAAAATTTATTACATCACTGCGAAATTTAACGTTTATTCTTAAGGTATAAATAACTTTAAACAATCAACCCAAAATATTTCAAAAATTCGTCATGAGTTAAATTAGGTCTTGGAACCGAAATTACTTTACCGAAAAGAGGGGCGCATATTTTTGATAATATTTGATTGATTAAAGTGGGATAAAAAGACAAAAAGATTATTAATTTTATTTTTACCATGTTTTTAAAATTAATATTTAAATCTTAAATTAATATTGTAAACTTTGTAAAAACAATATTTTTAAAATTGTAAATATTTGAAAAATTAATATAAGTTTGGTATGAATTTATAATATGAATTTTTAAATTAAGTTTGGTATGAATTTTTAATTTTTAAAATATAAATTTTTAATTTTATGCATTTCAAATTTTAAGTTTGGTGTGAATTTTTAATATTAATTTTGAATTTCATATTTAAGTTGTGTGAATTTAAAAACAAAAATTTACTTTATCTCATTAAGTTAAAAATATGATTTTTAAAATTCGTCGTAAGTTGAAGACTAGGTCTTTGAACCGAAATTGCTTTACCCGAGGGAGGGACGAGAACTTTTATTATCATTATTATTAATCTTATTGAATTAAAGTATGCCAAAAACATTGAAAAAAACTCAAAAATCTTAGCTTTTAAAACAATCGCTACAAAAAGACAAATTTTAAAATTTTGTCGAGGGACGGACTGGGACATCGATCCGAAACGACCTCATCCTAAATAACAAGGGAAACAAAATTTTAAAATTAAGTACTTAATTGTTTTATAAGTTATTGATTATTAAAAAAAAATATATATATATATATCAAACTCCGCGACTCGCGGAGTTTGAAGGGTTATTCACCGCCAGTCGCGGAGGGATGAAAAATCAGAAAAAAAATAAAGAGCTGGAACAGATCAGTCCCAACCCCAAAACAATAAAAACCTGCGAAAAACTGCACGCGAAAAACCCGAAAAATACACCCCAAAATCACAATTTTTAACCGTTAATCACCAAATCTTTTGCTAAAATCATGTTGAGAAGGATGCTATCTAAGAATTACTCAAGAAAAACGGTAAATTTCTACACCTAAACACCATTTAATCCGAAATTTGGTGTTCTTGAGTCATTTTTTTCCCAATTTGATTTTGATGCTTTTTAGTGTAATTAGGCTTAAATTGTTTATGTATTATGCTTGTATAACTTCAAATTTTGAGTAATCTAGGATTTTGATGCTGTTTAACATGATTAGAAGCCTTAAACTTCAAATTTTGAGTAATCTAGGGTTTGTGTTCTTGAGCAAATTTGGGGCTTTTTGATATAAACAGGTTATGGCCGATTTTTGTCATGAATTGTTGCTAAATTGAGTAGTGTAACATGTCTAGGTAGTTAAATGATCCAAACTTTGAGCCTAAACATGATTTTGAGAATTAAAGTGGACTTTTTCAAGTCTAAAATTCATGAACTTGATTTTTGAAAGATAATGCCATTTGAGACTTGTTTAATTGCTAGTAATGATTATTTTGACATGTTATTTGAGTTGAATGCTTATGAACTTGGCGAACATTTTCGTATATGCTTATTTGAAAAAGTGTAGATTTGATAAAAATGTGAAAATGAGCTTAAGTTTGATATAAATTGATAATGTCATTGTAATTATTTTGATTGATGATTTTGCTGACACTAATGCATATTTGGATGCACAAAAATTGTGTTTGATGTGTTTTGCAGAATGAAAGGGGTGAATCTTCATCCCAAGCCCGCAATGCTCCTGCTGAGAATTTGGAACAACAGGAGGTGGATAACTACTACAAGCAGGATATACCTCATCCAGTCATGACCTTTTCTGATATGCACTTGGAAGAGTTGCACCCGAACCTGAGATTTGACAGACTTTGGATAGATTATCCAAAATATCAAAGGGGTTTGCATACTCTTCATTCTAAGGTTGTTGAGGTACCGAGGGTCATAGAATGGGGACCCTTAGAAGCTGTAGAATTGGCCGGGCCAATTAGGGAATTACTTGTACAGAGGTATGGTAATTCTTCTTTTAATGACTGGGTACGTTTATTCACCATACGTAGACCTGTATATAAAGTATGGTGTGAAGAATTGTTATGTAGTATAGAGTTGAATGATCGGGTAGCTAGTTTAACTGATCGTTCTTTTATTAGATTTTTGTTAGGCGGTTCAATGCGCCACATGTCTTTACTGGACATGGCTCAGGCTTTACGTATATATACGCCTGAGGAGTTAGCATCCGCCGATTGTAGAGGATTGATACTAAACGGTAGAAAGATAGATGAAATTTTTGATACACACGGTGTGTGGAGTCAAATGACAAGCCATCACCGTTTCAAAGGGAGAAATTACTCTTATTTGGATATAGATAGAGCCGAATTAAGAGTGATACATAGGTTTTTAGCTAATTCGATTACACAAAGGGGTAAGAACAAGGAAAAAGTAAATGAACAGGATTTGTTTTACCATATGTGTATTCGAGACCCACAAAGCGCTGTAAGTATACCGTATTGTGTGGGTTATTATTTATCAGCTATGGTTCGGGGGATGCGACCGCATAGCATAATAGGAGGTGGTATTTTTATTACTTTGATTGGTGAATATCTCGGTGTGGATATAAGTCGGGGGGGATTATTAGTAGAAGAACTAGAACCCCGCGATACTATAGGTTTAAATGTATACCATGGTGCGAAAGTTTTGAAGAGGCAAAATAACGCCGCAGTACGATACCATGGTAGACATCCACAGGTGGAGAGAAACCAACAGCAAGGTAATGTAGGAGGGGGGAATGAGATGCAAGAAATGCAAAGGTTTATAGCTTCTCAGGAATACGAAAATGCTAGACAGAGAGCATTTGAAGATTGGCAAGTTCATCAGAACCAAATCATAGCTCATTTCTAACATATAGGTAGAAACTATATTCCTACACCGAAACCCATCTTCCCTCCCTGGTCTATAGAGATGCAGCCACCGTATCCTACGTATGACCCTGCCGAAGCATTCTATAGCACCTACGGTTATGCCTGGAACCCCTATTGGTACCAGTATCATCCCTAGTATACTTAGTTTTATTTATTTTGTAATTTGTAATTATTGATACGTTTAATACTTTTGTTAATATTGTAATCATTTTTATAATTGTCTAACTTTTATTCTTAGATTTTAATAATTTTTGAATGTGGGGTAATATACCAAACTTCAAAAATATGTATATATATTTGCAGTTTATCTTATGTACACAACAGGGTAAAACAACGCATTTTCAAAGACTGGCATTAAGTTCAGCAAAAGCAACTAATTTTGACGACAAGATGCAAAATATATGTGAAATAACAACAAGACGGAATGAACAAATGATGTGCACCATTTATCATTCAGCAAACAAACGCCAATATATTTGGAAACTTTGGTAAAAATTTAATCATTATCACACTAATCACCCTCAATAATTTAAATTGTTACTGATTTCTTGCAAATGAGGGCATTGCAAGATCTTAAGTGTGGGAAGGGGTTAAATTCTTTCGGATTTTAAATTTTTTATCTTAAACACTTGGTTACCATTAAAAATACTAGTAAAGCAGTAGTTGTATTAGAATCTAGTGCTCTCTGATAAAAAAGAACAGCCCTAGTCTTATATACTGACTACCCAATTCTAGTAAAATTTTTCAAAATTTTCAATTAAATGAACTAAAAATCATGTTTATACATATTTATGAACGATAAAACTAGGTTTTAACACCGAAATTATTGTTACCTCAAAAAGGACATAAATTGAGAAACAAACTAAAATGTTAAAATTCATTTAAAATGGAATAGAGGACGATAAAAAGGAAAATAAAAGCCAAGTGTGAGAAAATTTACCAAGTTATCTTAAACATATGTCACATATTTCTGTAACAAATAACTGAAAATACTTTTGCTTTGGGCTAAACTAAACTGTTTTACCCGATGAAAGAAAAGAAGAGATGGATCTATACGATGAATCAATTCCATCATTAAAAGGAAGTAAAGTCTTCCGAAAAAGACACGCGCTTCTTGATTTAGGTCATGAAGTTGTCGTCCAGACCAGCTGTAGGTTGACGAAAAATCTAGAAAAGTCATCACTAAAATCAGCAGGAAATCCACGGACCTCAGCATTAAACAGGGTCGCCAAGTGGTCAGATTTATCCCACTCATGAGAAGGATTTATCTCGTACAATGGGGGGGTACCATGCAAATTAGCTGGATAAGACTAATGAATCAGATCCCCAGAAAGGATAATCTCCTTAAAGATTAAAAATCAGATTTTAAGACTGATATTACTCAATCCTAGAGATTGACCTTAAAGATTGAGAATTCAAACTCATGGAATTCAATGATATCTAAACTCGAGCTTGAACGAGAAAATATTTTGATCAAAATTACAAACCGATTTGTTTTCTGAAAACCCTATTTTCAATACGTTCATTACCATTGAACGTAAAATCCTAGGAATTCACCTGGAATTCATTAGGTCACCTGAACTAAATCGGGTGTCAACCGTAAGAACGGCGGTTGCATAGCATGGTCAAAGACAGGACCTTGTGCCATACCGAAAAATTATAAGGGTGAGCTTTACTATTGCTCCTACCAAGGATAGTAATTGCGTTCGACACGTTATAGACCATAATTAAAAGCATGTCAGGAGACATTGCCTTAACAGTTGCTTGTTCAACGCTTTCCTTTACAACCGGACGGTAGTTTACCGAAAGGTAATATACGGGACAAGTAAACTGGACGTGTTGCTTTCCAAATACAAGGTTAGCAAGTGGGTGACACAAAACCGCAAGTTTTGAGCTAAAATTTTCAAATCTGAAACCCACCAAACCCACAAAAATATTTTGCAAACACCGGTAAAGGGTTATCCCGGAAAACTTATCTAGGGTAATAACTAGATTTAATTTTCAAAAGATCAAATGTTTTCATAAAGATCCAATTTCCTTAATGGATCTAAATTTTTATAGTCATGTGGGACTGTAAACCATATCGTTACTACCATTGTTTATACCGCCGTATAGAAATCACTGATGTACAAAGTGTGAAGAATAAAGAAGTGATTCTAGTATTTCAAGACGATATTGCTTGAGGACAAGCAACGCTCAAGTGTGGGAATATTTGATAATGCTAAAAACGAACATATATTTCATAGCATTATTTCTCAAGAAAGACAAGCTTTTAGTTGCAATTGTTCTATTTACAAGTGATATTCGTTTAAATAATAAAAGGTGAAGACAAAAGACAGATTCGACGAATTGAAGACGCAAACGACCAAAAAGCTCAAAAGTACAAAAGACAATCAAAAAGGTTCCAATTATTGATAAGAAACGTCTCGAAATTACAAGAGTACAAGATTCAAAACGCAAAGTACAAGATATTAAATTGTACGCAAGGACGTTCGAAAATCCGGAACCGGGACCAGAGTCAACTCTCAACGCTCGACGCAACGGACTAAAAATTACAAGTTAACTAGGTATATAAATATAATATAATATATAATTAATTATATTAATTATATATATATATATTATATTTATAAATAAAAACCGTCGGCAGAGAAAGACTCCAAGGGTGTGAGCTGTAAATTCATTCTCCGCGACTCGCGGAGTTTGAAGAGGATTTCACCGCGAGTCGCGGAGCCCCAAAATGAAAAACTCCCTATAAAGCAAACCGAAATCTGATCATTTTCATCAATCTTTTTCTTCTTCTTCTCATACGTAAAATATATATATATATTTATAATTTATATTTTAATTTTAATTATAATTCTAATAATAAGGGTATGTTAGCGAATGTTGTAAGGGTGTAAGTCGAAATTCTGTCCGTGTAACGCTACGCTATTTTTAATCATTGTAAGTTATGTTCAACCTTTTTATATTAATGTCTCGTAGCTAAGTTATTATTATGCTTATTTAAAACGAAGTAATAATGATGTTGGGCTAATTACTAAAATTGGGTAATTGGGCTTTGTACCATAATTGGGGTTTGGACAAAAGAACGACACTTGTGGAAATTAGACTATGGGCTATTAATGGGCTTTATATTTGTTTAACTAAATGATAGTTTGTTAATGTTAATATAAAGATTTACAATTGGGCGTCCTTATAAATTACCATATACACTCGATCGGACACGATGGGCGGGGTATTTATATCTACGAATAATCGTTCATTTAACCGGACATGGGAATGGATTAATAGCCACTAGAATAATTAAAACAGGGGTGAAATTACATTCAAGGGTAATTGGTGTAATTGCTAACAAAGTAGTAAAACCTTGGTTTACACGCAGTTGACAACCTGGTGTATTCATTAAACAAAGTATTAAAACCTTGTTACAATTCGAATCCCCAATTAGTTGGAATATTTAACTTCGGGTATAAGAATAATTTGACGAGGACACTCGCACTTTATATTTATGACTGATGGACTGTTATGGACAAAAACCAGACGGACATATTAAATAATCCAGGACAAAGGACAATTAACCCATGGGCATAAAACTAAAATCAACACGTCAAACATCATGATTACGGAAGTTTAAATAAGCATAATTCTTTTATTTCATATTTAATTTCCTTTATTTTATATTTAATTGCACTTCTAATTATCGCATTTTTATTGTTATTGTATTTAATTGCACTTTTAATTATCGTACTTTTTAATTATCGCAAGTTTATTTTATCGCACTTTTATTATTCGCAATTTTATTATCGTTATTTACTTTACGCTTAAAATTAAGTCTTGTATTTATTTATTATTTTACATTTGGTTTTAACTGCGACTAAAGTTTTAAAATCGACAAACCGGTCATTAAACGGTAAAAACCCCCCTTTATAATAATAATATTACTTATATATATGTTTGTATTTTTATAAAAGTAAACTAATATAGCGTTGAGCTTTGTTAAAAAAAGATTCCCTGTGGAACGAACCGGACTTACTAAAAACTACACTACTGTACGATTAGGTACACTGCCTATAAGTGTTGTAGCAAGGTTTAAGTATATCCATTCTATAAATAAATAAATATCTTGTGTAAAATTTTATCGTATTTAATAGTGTTTCCTTGTAAACTTCAATAGTATTTTATACCCCTTAGCTTTGACATCAATCATCTAGACAGCCTGCTCCAGCTCCAGAACCAGAAATGCAATATGAACCTAAACAACAACCACAACAGGAACCACAACAACAGCCTGATCAGCATGTACCCTATTATGATCCGCTACAGTTACCTAATGAATTCACAGTATTTCCCCCGCATCCGCCTGTTAAATACCCAATAATTCCGGAACACACATTGCATCCTAATTTGAGATTCGATAGACGATGGAGAGATTATCCATCATATCAAAGTAATAAGTTCAAATTAGTAACAAAAGAGGTAGAGGTGCCAAGGGTAATTGATTGGAATCCTTTGGAAACGGTCCATCTAGCTGACCGTGTTAGACAGCATTTGGTACAAAGGTATGGCAGTTCTTCTTTTACAGATTGGAAACGTCTTTTCACCATTCGTAGACCTGTATATAAGGAATGGTGTGTAGAGTTAATGAGTACTATAGCGTTAAACGTAGATGTAGATAGGTTAGATGATAGAAGTTTTCTTAGATTTATCCTTGGCGGTAGGATGTACAGAATGTCCATGATGGACATGGTCAGGGCATTACAGATTTACACTCCTAGTGAGTTGCTACTACCCGATTGTATGAGTTTGATTTATCGGGGGGAAAGGGTAGATAGGAACTTTGACGCTGACGCCGTTTGGAGGCGTATGTCAAACTATAATGTTTTTACACTAGGAGGGAAACACTCCTACTTACATATTAACAAAGCCGAGCTTCGTGTGATTCATAGATTTTTGGCTAACTCGATTACACAAAGAGGTCACAATAAGGAGAAACTGACCTTACATGATTTATTCTACCTAAAGTGTATTCGGGATCCGAGAAGCTTTGTTAATATCCCTTACTGTGTTGGTTTTTATTTATCTAAAATGGTAGAAGGAATGCAGGAAGGGAGTATAATAGGAGGAGGTATTTTTGTTACTCTCATTGGAGAGTATTTAGGTGTTGATAGGAACCGAGGGGGTCCATTACAGGTTTGTAGAGAACAAGTTGAGCCTTTAGGATTGAAAGTTTATGTGGGTGCTAAGGTATTGAAAAGTAGACGCAACCAGGCAGTACCCTATGAAGGTAATCATCCACAAGTAGAAAGGGGTTCAGACGAAGAAATGGAGGAAGCGAAAGACATCAGGGATGTCATTCGAGATGCTATTCTTAACGTGCACGTTCGTATAGATGATGAATCAATGACGAGCGTGGCCAGACATAGTATGTACGAGCAGTGGAACTCCGAGCGAGTATACGAGGATTATAGGCAACGCCAACACGATAGCTGGTTAGTTCATCAGCACCAAATCATGAGCCAGCTATCATATCAGGTACCAAATAATTACGTGCCTACTCGACCTGCCTATTTTCCGCCACACAGCCCCGAGATCCGACCACCCTTTAATCGGTATGACTATAACCAAGCCTATCAGGACACCTATAACCAACAATGGAATCCACCTGACAAGATGAACTAGAACCCCTATCCAGACTGATTTGGTTCCATTTGGTTATTTATATGATTTTTATATTTTTATCTTTTTACTTATCCATGTTTAAACTTATGCTATTGAATATACTTATGTAATCTTTATCATTTTTATTATTATTGTGTACTAATATTTTACCTTTAAGATTTGAAAGTGGGATATTAAGTCCCATTTCAAATTGCCATGCATGTTTATATTTGTATGTATGTATATTGTAAATTGTACATAACAGGGTAAAACAGCGCATTTTCAAAGACTGACATTAAGTTCAGCAAAAGCTACTAATTTTAACAACAAGATGAAAAATAAATGTGATGTAACAACAGACGGAATGAACAAATGATATGCACCATTTATCATTCAGCAAACAAACGCCAATATGTTTGGAAACTTTGGTAAAATTTAATCATTTCTACGCTAATCACCCTCAATAATTTAAATTGTTACTGATTTCTTACAAATGAGGGCATTGCAAGATCTTAAGTGTGGGAAGGGATTAAATTCTTTACGATTTTAAAATTTTTACTTTATACACTTGGTTACCATTAGAAATACTAGTAAAGCAGTAGTTGCATTAGAATCTAGTGCTCTCTGATAATAAAGAACAGCCCTAGTCTTATATACTGACTACCCAATTCTAGTAAAAATTTTCAAAATTTTCAATTAAATGAATTCAAAATCATGTTTATACATGTTTATGAACGATAAAACTAGGTGTTAACACCGAAATTATTGTTACCTCGGAAAGGACATAAATTGAGAAACAAACCAAAATGTTAGAATTCATTTAAGAATGGAATAGAGGAGAACAAAAAGGCAAATAAAAGAAAATAAAAGCCAAGTGTGGAAAATTTACCAAGTTATTTTAAACAAATGTCACATATTTCTGTAACAAATAATTGAAAATACTTTTGTTTTGAACGATAATTAACTGTTTTACCCGATGAAAGAAAAGAAGAGATGGATCTACACGATGAATCAATTCCATCATTAAAAGGAAGTAAAGTCTTCCGAAAAAGACACGCGCTTCTTGATTTAGGTCAGGAAGTTGTCGTCCAGACCAGCTGTAGGTTGACGAAAAACCTAGAAAAGTCATCACTAAAATCAGCAGGAAATCCACGGACCTCAGCACAAACAAGGTCGCCAAGTGGTCAGATTTATCCTAACCATGAGAAGGATTTATCTCGTACAATGGGGGCGCACCGTGCAAATTAGCTTGATAAGACTAATGAATCAGATCTCCAGAAAGGATAATCTCCTTTAAAGATTAAAAATCAGCTTTTAAGCCTGATATTACTCAATCAAAGAGATTGACTTTAAAGATTGAGAATTACAAACTCATGGAATTCGATGATATCTAAACTCGAGCTTGAACGATAAAATATTTTGATCAAAATTAAAACCGATTTGTTTTCTGAAAACCTATTTTCAATGCGTTCATTACCTTTGAACGTAAAATCCTAGGAATTCACCTGGAATTCATTAGGTCACCTGAACCAAATCGGGTGTCAACCGTAAGAACGGTGGTTGCATAGCATGGTCAAAGACAGGACCTTGTGCCAGACCGAAAAATAATAAGGGTGAGCTTTACTATTGCTCCTACCAAGGGTAGTAATTGCGTCCGACACGTTATAGACCATAATTAAAAGCATGTCAGGGGACATTGCCTTAACAGTTACTTGTTCAACGCTTTCCTTTACAACCGGACGGTAGTTTATCGAAAGGTAATATTCGGAGCAAGTATACTGGACGTGTTGCTTTCCCAATACAAGGTTAGCAAGTGGGTGACACAAAACCACAAGTTTTGAGCTAAAATTTTCAAATCTGAAACCCACCAAACCCACAAAAATATTTTGCAAACACCGGTGAAGGGTTATTCTGGAAAACTTATCTAGGGTAAAAGCTAGATTGAATTTTCAAAAAGATCAAATGTTTTCATAAAGATCCAATTTCTTAAAGGATCTAAATTTTTATAGTCATGTGGGACTGTAAACCACATCGTTACTACCATTGTTTATACCGCCGTAAAGAAAACACTGATGTACAAAGTGTGAAGAATAAAGAAGTGATTCTAGTATTTCAAGACTATATTGCTTGAGGACAAGCAACGCTCAAGTGTGGGAATATTTGATAATGCTAAAAACGAACATATATTTCATAGCATTATTCCTCAAGAAAGACAAGCTTTTAGTTGCAATTGTTCTATTTACAAGTGATATTCGTTTAAATAATAAAAGGTGAAGACAAAAGACAGATTCGACGAATTGAAGACGCAAACGACCAAAAAGCTCAAAAGTACAAAATACAATCAAAGAGGTTCCAATTATTGATGAGAAACGTCTCAAAAATTACAAGAGTACAAGATTCAAAACGCAAAGTACAAGATATTAAATTATACGCAAGGACGTTCGAAAATCCGGAACCGGGACCAGAGTCAACTCTCAACGCTCGACGCAACGGACTAAAAATTACAAGTCAACTATGCATATAAATATACTATAATATTTAAATAATTCTTATAATTATTTATATATTATATTTATTTAATTAAAACGTCGACAAACAAGAAAACAAGGATTTTGAGCTGTCACCTACCACCATGCGATCGCATGGCCTGGAGGCACAAAAGCCATGCGATCGCATGGCCAACTTTTTCAGTTCACATGCCCTATAAAAACGAGTGTTTGGTGCACCATATATCCATCCATCTATCTCTCAATATATGTAAACATATATATATATATATATATATATATATATATATATATATATATATATATATATATATATATATATATATATATATATAATTTATATTTTAATTTTAATTTTAATTTCTAATAATAAGGGTATGTTAGCGAATATTGTAAGGGTGTAAGTCGAAATTCTGTCCGTGTAACGCTACGCTATTTTTAATCATTGTAAGTTATGTTCAACCTTTTTAATTTAATGTCTCGTAGCTAAGTTATTATTATGCTTATTTAAAACGAAGTAATCATGATGTTGGGCTAATTACTAAAATTGGGTAATTGGGCTTTGTACCATAATTGAGGTTTGGACAAAAGAACGACACTTGTGGAAATTAGACTATGGGCTATTAATGGGCTTTATATTTGTTTAACTAAATGATAGTTTGTTAATTTTAATATAAAGATTTACATTTGGACGTCGCTATAAATAACCATATACACTCGATCGGACACGATGGGCGGGGTATTTATATGTACGAATAATCGTTCATTTAACCGGACACGGGAATGGATTAATAGTCACTAGAATTATTAAAATAGGGGTGAAATTATGTACAAGGACACTTGGCATAATTGATAACAAAGTATTAAAACCTTGGGTTACACTCAGTCGACATCCTGGTGTAATTATTAAACAAAGTATTAAAACCTTGTTACAGTTTAAGTCCCCAATTAGTTGGAATATTTAACTTCGGGTATAAGGATAATTTGACGAGGACACTCGCACTTTATATTTATGACTGATGGACTGTTATGGACAAAAACCAGATGGACATATTAAATAACCCAGGACAAAGGACAATTAACCCATGGGCATAAAACTAAAATCAACACGTCAAACATCATGATTACGGAAGTTTAAATAAGCATAATTCTTTTATCTCATATTTAATTTCCTTTATTTTATATTTAATTGCACTTCTAATTATTGCACTTTTATTTATTGTTTTTGTATTTAATTGCACTTTTAATTATCGTACTTTTTAATTATCGCAAGTTTATTTTATCGCACTTTTATTTATCGCAATTTCATTTTCGTTATTTACTTTACGCTTTAAATTAAGTCTTGTATTTATTTTTAATATTTTACATTTGGTTTTAACTGCGACTAAAGTTTTAAAATCGACAAACCGGTCATTAAACGGTAAAAACCCCCCTTTATAATAATAATATTACTTATATATATATTTGTATTTTTATAAAATAAATCTAATATAGCGTTAAGCTTTGTTTAAAAGATTCCCTGTGGAACGAACCGGACTTACTAAAAACTACACTACTGTACGATTAGGTACACTGCCTATAAGTGTTGTAGCAAGGTTTAAGTATATTCATTCTATAAATAAATAAATATCTTGTATAAAATTGTATCGTATTTAATAGTAATTCCTAGTAAAATTTAATAGTATTTTATACCCCTTAGCTATAGCATCATTCGTGAACAAAGTTTTTTCAAAAAACGAAAAGAAAAAAAAAGTTTTTGCTTCCACCCGCTTCCCCCGAATGGTTACTTCCCTCTTGATCCTACCAATATATATATATATATATATATATATATATATATATATATATATATATATATATATATATATATCTTTTTTATCTTTATAAATCTGATACATAATTCGTGTCAGCATGGTATTCATCCTCACCAAATTGAATTTTGTCAGAGTTTTGAATTAAAAAACTCACTAATTTTCTTCAACTGACACGTGTCCGTCAATCATACGTGAATCAGGGTTAACAGCTCTACCGGATTCATTCTCTCAATATTTCACGGAGAAGTTAATTTTCATCAAATCATCCATTCATCTCCTCTTTCATTGAATCAAAATTAGGGTTCGATAGTTACTTCAATTCTTCCAAGATGATTTCTTCTACAACTCAGATGTCGAACGATCTATAATCTTTAAAATTGGAAACACGATTTCCAGTCTACATAAACATAATCTGCTATGGTTAGTTCCAATCGTTTATCAATGTTTTAATTGTTTGATTATCAAGGGTTTTATGATACTGTTTAATTATTCCCGATTGAACCCGATTTTCAGGTAATCTTTATTCAGTGAAGGATTTATAACTGAACATCATCATATTACAATTCTTTTTCTACATATGTCGGTTTCAGCGTCATCTAGACCGAATTTAAGTAATCTTTTCTACCTCATCCACATGGTTAATTCAGTTATTGGTCGACTTACATAAACGTTAGTGCTTCTATTTTGCAGATTTCAATCAGTTAGGGATTTATTGGATTACAAAAAATTCGTATTTGTATTTTGAAACTACAATCACTATGTGTTTAGTGAATAAAGTAAACGGCATATCAAATTTTTCTATTCAATTTCAATTACTCATATATTTTCTTGATTCTATTTTTATTTTAAGAATCAGTTACCGTTATCATCGAGTTGTTGTTAAACGTATATCAATTGTTTTGTCACTTAAGCCTCATATATACAATTCCAGATTGGTTGATTGCTCATTAAGCATGCCATTGTTATGTTTTCGTTTTGAGTTTCTGTTTTGAGTTTTAAGAGTATTCATTACAACATTTTATCATCTATTATTGGTTTTCACGTTTTGATAAATTATTATTGATTTCGTTTTTTGGTTTATGTTTATGAATATGAATATATGGTGTTTGATTAATTGTTTGTGTGAGTTGTATTTTTGACTATGTGGCAAGGTGTGGCTATCGCACTCCTTTATTCTATAGTGAATGTTGGATTGATTAATTTTTTTGCAAATAGAATTTCAACACTTTCTTTGTTTTCTATAGTGAATGTTAGGATTGATTAATTTGAACAATACCTGTTTTTTGTTTCTTAGTTGCGGTCGAAAATTGTGAAACAAGAGATGGAAAGTGAACACGAGAACTGTGATCATTTTTTGTAGGTGACAAAAAACCACACACCAGTCAGAAAACGTAAGTTGCTTATTACCTTTATTTTACTTTTTTTATATGCTTGTGGTCGTCTGTGTATCATTCTTATTTTGTAATACCCAATTTTTCACATATGGTGATTTGATAAGCGTTATGACTTGATACCAATTTATGCATAAAATGTTAATTGTTGCTATTTTTGTATATGATTAAGCTTCACAATTATAAAGATATTGGTGTCCAGTTGAAACATTGTTGAAAACGGCATAGGTTTAGCTAGAATTTTGGTGAGTAGGAATTCACGCATCATATCTTCACGAAAAAAAAAGTGGAACTTTTTCGATAATAAAGGATCAGCGCACAGAGAGTGTACGTCTTCATTCTTTTTGTTTTCTCTATGTTCAGTTGAGTAACGGGTCAAAAGCGGGTTGGGTAAAAACTGGCCAGAAATATTTCAACTTTAAACGGTTCAGTTTATCAAGGATTAAACTGCATCAATTTAGGTTAAGAAGTATGCAACTGATGTTTGTGGACTGAAGTTAGGTTGTCGTAATCGGTTTTTTTATATGTTTTTTGGCAGGTTTTTGTTTGAAGTTAACATCTGCAACTTATTTTTACTTCTCTTTAAGGTAAATACTTTTTGGAAGAAGTTTTGTCTCATTTTTTGTTCGTTTTGTTTCACCTGTTTTTTTAATTGATTATTTTGGTTGATGTTGTATGCTATATGGGCTCTAAATTGATTGTTTAATGTGTATTTAGGATTCTTTGTGTGTGCCCATTTTTTGCTCTTTTAATATGACTTGGTTGTTTGTCACCTACTCCGTATTTCTTTGTTTGTAATCTATGTTAAGTAGCATTCTAATTTATTGTTGAATGCTTATTCAGGTCTGCCAATATGTGTTTATCATAATTGAGGCATTCTAATTTGAGGTAAAAAGCAACATATTATAATATCCCTTTAGCATGTCGTAATTAAAAGTAATATTGTACAACAACGACACGGTACTTTTGTGAATAAGTCATAATTTACCCCACATTTACTTAAGTTATAATTTACCTGTTATGTTTCGTGTCAACTAGGTTATGTGCTGATTTCGGACTTGGCTGCCAGTCCAGCGACTTTGGCTACCGTCCTTCCGCATGCTACCATCTATGTTTGTAGTCGATCAAAGCGAAAAATGATGCTCTTGACAGCTCTCGATGAAGATCAACGAGGTTCATAAAAGAAGGTTTGAAAAGCAGGGTGTGTGATGATGGAAATTTGGGGTCTGGGTTGAGCGATGAGAGTAAATCGGTCCGTATCTTGGCAAGGCAACTTTAAAGTTGCAGCCATGGCGGCCAGTACTTTCTTGCTTAATTTTATACATATTTCCGAGTCCCTTTTTTGTCGCTAAATGTAGAATATTACTCCTTATATCAAATCTCAGTTGCCCCTATTTTACTCTTTACTTTGTCTTGCGGCTATGACGATTAACATTTGGGAACTAAGTCAATGAAGGAGGAAACATGAGGTCGTATCTTGGCATGGCAACTTGAAAGTTGCAACCAGTGCGAATCATGTATTCTTCCCTGATTTTATACATATGTCTGAGCCTAATTTTCGTTTTTTTAATTTCTTATTAAGTTCATGTTTCTACAATGAGTGATGATCTGCTACTTAATGTAACTTATCCTCCTGCCCATTATCGATCTTTCATGATGGTATGTTGTTCATTTTATGGCCATCACTTTTTTAGCTTATTTTGTATAATTGTAATGCATACTAGCGATGTTGATTATAGGATCCAAAATCAGATTCGAATAGCGAGGTTTCTTCAGGTACGTTGATTTCTGGATATGCTGACCGAATACTGACCACAAAGGCAACGTTTGTTTCGAGTTGATAACTTGCATGTATACACACTTGGTACTTTAATGAGTGATTCAGTAGGAAAACATATAAACCGTTTAAATAGATTATTAGAGATTTGGGACCGATGGATTTAGTTTAAGCTATGAGAATTTTATATTAGTATTAATGGATTAATGGATGTAATGAATTATAGTATAAAAATTTGAAGTTTTCCTTTTATATTAGTCTTATACTCTTATGTGATTATAAATTTAGTCATCAATGTCGATATGTTTGTTATTGACTTGGTTGCAGATTAATTTATAATTGGTGATCTTAAAGGGGCATTTAAAATGTTAAATATTTAATCGTATAAGGTATGTTTGTTCAAGGTATGTTTGTTCGAACTTGATAATTTTATTGTCACTTTTATTATATCTTACATGATGTTGACTTTAGGGATCAATACTCAGACTTGCTCTGTTTACATAGTTAACATCAATATTAAAGGTTGCAACATGGGTGGGTCGCTTGGGTGAGGTGCTTAGGTAACAAATTTAAACAGGGATGGTCTAAACATGTCTTAATTTGATAGAGGTTTGAACGTGATGGATTTGTTGAGATAGTTAATGAGTGACAAATCACAAAACAATATGTTTTAACTAACGGCTTATGGTGTGTCACTGAAATATTAATGTCTATCCAAATCCAAATCAACATTAAAATTGGGCTTGTGTTGTACCCATTGTTTATGCGCCACATATTGTCTAATATGCAGGTAACCCCTTTCGTTTATGCGCCACGTATTGTCTAATGTACTGATTTGGCTTATATATATGTTCTTAATTTGGTCACGTGTTTAATTTGGATAAAAAGGAAACGGGTCATATAAGAGTTTGGTCAAATGGGTTGGACAAGCCAAACGGGTCAAAAGTTTCCAAAATGTATTATTAATTCATTTTCAACTCTACGAACATGGAAGTATGGAAGCTACTTTTCCCAATCAGTAACATATTGTTAATTCATATTAGTTCGAACTTCTAATTTAACTTTAAACTTTAACTATAGGTTGAACATGTCAAATGGGTCGAAAATTGCCCAATGTGTATTAAAAGGCTAAAACATGTTGTTTCAGTAAATAGACTGTTTAATGATCAAGTGTTTTTCTTTTTCTTTTACTGATTAAAACGTTATGAAATTTTGACGATCATGTTAACGATATTAGTGTGCTGCTGTAAACTTGAAACATGTTTGAAAATTTTGTATCATGCAGGTACTTGATTGGCAGTTGGTTAGTCAAAGCTTGCAGAGTGTTTTGGCAGTCGTAGTAAGTAGGTTCTTCAAATGGGGAACTTTGTGTTTGGTTATTGGTACAATTAAATAAGAGTAGATGCTGTTTCTACAAATTCTATTTCCAGATTCATTCTAAAGACTGATTTGTGACATGTTTCACGTATTAGATTATTTTAGATAATGCTCATTCATATTTGAATTTTTGTTAATTCTACGTTTGCATGTGCTGTTTGTCAAGTTCCATCTCTACAAGGTTGAAACTTTTGTCTAACATCACAATTTACTCATACTCTTTAACCCTAGCATTTCACATTTTAATTAATGGTAAAGTGCAACTTTTATCCAGAGAATATAATTTCCGTCTCTATGATATTTCGTATCCAACCCTTTATTTTTCTCTATTTTTATTCATCACTTTATATTTAGACAAAACAATAAAGATGGTCACTCGCTTTGTTGCTACGTTAAATGATGTTGTACAAAAAACACAAAGTTTTACTAATGTGTGTTGTTTACAAAAAACATATTTTACTAATTCAACTACAATAGTATTTTTGACACTTTTCCTATAATATCGTTACTTCATATTTAAGTTTAAATACCAATAATGTTCGTGAATGAGTTCACGTGCAACGCACGGACTCATAAATCTGGTATATATATATATATATATATATATATATATATATATATATATATATATATATATATATATATATATATCACTCTGTACCTTAAATAGAGTTTTTATTAGCTAATAATTATTTTCAAAACAACCTTCTTTATAACCCTTAGATCAAAAAAGACATGTCCACATTCATCATCTACTACGATTACGATTAGCTAATAAATCGAAAAAAATTCTGTAACTACCTAAACTAACCTTCACCAAATTAAAACCCGTAGTCAATTAGAGACGTAGCCTGGGATCGTGAACCCTAATTATACAATTCTTCAACAGAATTGCCATCAGAAAAAGAAAAAAAAATTCAGTAAACGTGAAGAGCATCCATCCATAATTCGACCAGGTTTGTTCATTCACATTCAACTTTCTTATTTTAGTTTCAAAGTATGTGTAATTGCTCTCTACAGCTATTTCGTGGCGATACGATCTTGATTAAGGTAGTTTTTTTAATATGATTTTTGTTAGATTGATGTTGGTTTAGGTGTTTTACTATATTGATTTATGTTTTTGTTAGTAGGGTTTGTGTTAATATGTGAATATGCTTATGGTTTTTAGTATGATCTTAGAAAATTATTAGTATTGTTTTCTAGCATTGATCTGGTTTATGTGGCTTTGATTTTACTTCGTCATAATGATGTTGGTTTATGTGGCTTTGATTTTTGTTAGAGTGACTACTTCGTCAATTCCCAGGCCAATTGCATCAACATGTACTTTCTCTGCTCCTTTAACTCTTCAGGTTGTTGTTTCCTTCGCCTTCTAATTTACTGCATTCGCTTATTTGTAAATATAATTGGGTTTTGATGTTCATAGATGATCTATGTTTTGTAAAGAGTATGTGCAATTTTGGTTTCATTATTTGTTGATGTTTACTTTGTGACTTATGTTTTATAGACTCCATGCGATATTGTTGTTTCGTGATTTATTGTTGTATGGTCAGTAAACATATAAGAAGTGTAGTTTGTTTTTTCATGTTTGCTCAACTTGAGCAACCCATATCCTATTTTTGGTGAAGGTTTTATCCCTGTGACTGCTGTAAAGGAAATGGAGATTATAGCAGCCTTGTCAAATGCTTTTGGGTTTGGTCGAACAAATGTGTATACCGGGAAGGGTGGGAGATGTTGGGTCAAGACCAAAAGATAGCTTGGGTTGAAACGGGACATGGGTCGAACGGGTCAGATTTTATAGACGGTGTTGGTCTAAATGGGTTGGGTGATAGATAGTGGAAGCATGAGTATAAAGACTACTATAATTAAGTGGATTCTTATGAAAAACTATCTTTAACTATCCCTATATTTAGACATGAAAAACTATCCCACGTATCAAACTTTTTGACTAAATTTAAGTAATTTTGTCTAATATGTTTATCTATAATTTTGTTTAATTTAGGTTTTTTGTTTTTTCTTTGAATTAGAATGATTACAAGTTCAAAACTATATCTTGAAAGATCACGAATTATCTCTTTTTAATGTCAATATGCATGATGATTTGGTCCCTTTTCACGGGCTTCTTTTACCGCCCCCGTGATCATATTTGACCACAACTTGATATATTTCAGTGGATGCAATTTTCGTATCACGAAAGAGCTAAAGCTTTGGAGGTGGTTCAATACTTCAAAGAATATAAAAACAAGGGGAACTTGACATGGTAGCAGTAAGTTTATATACTTTTCAAATACCGTATCTTGAAACTCATGACTTCTTGCAACCACTTGAACGCGTCAGTAAAAGCGTTGCTAACGAATGAAATAAACTCGAAGAACCAGCTACTGCAATCAAACACATTCTTCCTAATGGGACTGGGACTTATAGTATTAGTCAAGTTTCTTGTATTGGTCAAATTCAAAGGATGCCAAAGGCGGAGGGGGTCGTAATCACTGCTGCACAATCTACTGGTCGTGATAAAAATTCAAATGACAGTTCTTGTACTGGGAGTGGTTTCTCACTTTGGGAAAAGTCTCCTCCACATACACGTAAGTAATATTACATATAAGCCAACTCATAAGCTACAACTATTTAAAAGTTACTATTTCTTTATTTCGATGTTGCCTTTTTGATTAAGTAGATATAATTTACTAATAACCCGACCAAAGTGTTGAGGTTGTTGAACAGAGTGGTACTCCAAATGAAGACTACATCGGCTGCGTCCAAAATGTTGTAGGTGTTAAGCAGAGCGGTACTCCAAATGAAGACCTAAAAGAACGGCGATCAATTTACATCATTAATTCAAAGTAAGTTCACGAATTACCTACAATTGCACTAACAAAAATACAGTGTATCAACACTTGAATACAATAACAACCAACTTTTTTCTTTCCAATTCCAGTGACAACACCGTACAACTAACTTTGTGGAACGAGCAAGCTACTTACTTCGACTTGGAAGCTTACAATGCGCAACAATAACCTATAATCATCGCCACAAGCGCCTGCTGGGTAAAAGAAAACAAATGTAAGTTTCCATGAATAGCACTTAGAGGACTGTTATGTATAACTTAGTGTTTTAGTTTTTTCAAAGTTATGAGATTGAATATTAGTTTAGCTTTTGACCAAAATTGTCAAAATGACATTTTTTTGGAAATGTGAGAAATGGAATTGTAGTGTGATCCACTCTTATTCGTATCATCTAATGTGAAGGCTCTAAAATACATATTTTGGTAGTTGTGAATTGTTTCTGGACAGAATGACTTGCAACTGAATGTGGAGCTCAGTATTGGATTTACAACTTTTACTTTGATTAGTCAAACATGAATGTGTTACATCCCGTAACATATTGCATTATGAATAGCTCTAACTATGATGATATAGTTAACTTTACATGAAAATTTCATTTCTATTATTTTATTACAGTTAACTGTAGTACTGTACTACAAGTGAAAATACTGTTTAGTAGTTGTGATTACCTGCAACTCATGATCTTTCATATATCTAATACTGTATTTGTTTTTGTTTTTGCAGTTCTCTATACTATTGAGTTTCAAAAGAAGGGGACTACTGCCATACTTTTTTGTCGGGTATGCTGCCATCTATGTAACTCCGTTTGGCGTTTGTAAGCTGTAAACGCTATCCGCTTTTGTAAACATAAACATATCTGAAATGTAAATAAGTTTGTAACTACTTTTGCAAACATCAAACGAAAGACTAGATCGGCCGCCGCATCGTGCACATGCTTGTTATTATCAAATGAAAAATGTAACTTTAAACTTGTGAACATCAAAGTTGGTGAATTGGGCGGGTTTTATATAGTTATTAGAACAACTATAATTAGATATAGTACTAACTTTTCTAGCTCAACGAATAATGGATCTCCTAGATGTCATAGTAATGAGTATTAAATCCTTTTTTGCATTTAATATTGAATATTTGACTAGATCTTTTGAACCATTTATATTGTATTTTCGTTAATAATATTGAAATCTATATTTGTAGGGTGTTACGTTTTCCATTGTGGAGATGATATACTACGGTCCAAGCCTTTAGATCACGACTCATATAAATCTGGTTACGGGTTTAACGTGTACGTTTTTTATTTTCTTACTATGTGAGGAACAACTGTGTTCATCCAGGATAAAACACAACCAAGATTGACCCATTTATAAGTAAATGAGTCAAAATTGCCACCTATATGATAGCACCTTCATGTTTGGGACGTTTGTTTGCTTTGTTGTCCATTGTCCTTAATCTAGCATACGATTCATGTCTTGGAGGTTATGTTGCCTTTGCTTCTCAAATAAGTTTTGATCCTCAAGTGACCTAAGTTAAAGGGCAACGACTTATGCATTTCTTTCTTAACCATTAGACATTTAAAATTCTACACCGTAGAGACAACATTTTGTGTAATTGATTTGAGTATGAGTAGAAGTACATGACTGACTTAAAGGAAACACTACTTAAATCCCTGAGGCGTTCTCAAAGGGTTTGAAGTGTGCGTTTCAACTAATGCGCAACCTTCTATCAATACTCTATCTGATGGTGGAAATGTAAGTTAACTACTTTTCTTTATTTATATTTTCTCATTCGTAGTTTCAGCAATTTAATAAAACTGAATGTTGGTGTGGCTCTTTGTGTTAGCTTTCTTGTTTGTTGCCAATTCAGGTTAGTCGCAAACTCTCTATAAGTAATACTATGTTCGAGTTATGGTTATAAGAAGTAGTCATATTTCCTTTTCCTGCCTTGCTACGTTATACCACCAAAAAGAATGTAGTATACAAAGAAGTGTATCAATACGTTTCACATTTGATATTTCTCGAACGATGTTTTTTGGTTTAATAAACAATTAGTGAAGGTTAGGCTAACTGTCGGAAGTTTAAACGACCGAAGGAAGAGTTAGACAAACTACAACTTTGAATATTTTTTTTAATAATATACATGTTTCTAACAAAATATAATGTTTTGATTCCTATAGGCCGACCAATAACGTGAAAGGTTTTGTCAGAGATCCACAAGATAATCACCATAAGACAAAAAGTTATGACATTATTCACAATTAACGATCATCTCAAAAGATTAATGACATTAACGAATTTGTGGGAAACTACACTGAAATTGAGAAAAAAAAAAATCAAAAAGTTACATTATCAACGCATTAAACTATATACGTCGAACTTATTTACAGATACGAACCGTCGATTACTATTATTTTTGAATTAAGTCTGTTACTTTATTTTCAACAAAATTTGTTTATTTATATTTTTACACATTTTAACTTCCGGAATGTTATATTGTTTATTTGTGTTATCACGGTTGAAGATTGTCTTAAAATATCATCATTCCATCAAACCCGCGAAACCGCGGGTCTTTAACTAGTATATATATATATATATATATATATATATATATATATATATATATATATATATATATATATATATATATATATTAGTTTTATAAGCCCGTGCGTTGCACGGTAGTTGAATAAAACATTAAAAATTAACTGACATGTGACATATTTAATATGGTGATAACATGTGACATATATGCACAAGTTTATGAGCCCGTCTGATGCTTTTTTTGGTTATTTATATTATTATGATTATTATATATTTTATTACTAAATATTTTTAAAAAAAATCGGAACAAAAACAATATAGTGACACGTGACATAAATATATAAAGGGGTTACATTTAGTAAATTTAATATGCTTGTGACATGTAGTAGATATATATACAAGTTTTATGAGTTCGTTTGATACATTTTTTTTTTTTATTATTTTATATTTTATTATAAATAATCAAAAGAAACATTTTATGCCTTTCGTTGTGAATTGTAATTTGTTTTTGGTAAAGATTATGTATACCTTACATAATTTAATCGCACACATGATTACTACTTTTTTTTAACTCAATATAGAAACTTTGAACGTACATAGCTTTTATATTTATAATATTTATTTTATTTAAAATAATATTTAACTAAATTATTGTATTTAAAATATTAATACTTTCCTTAATTAAAAAAATCAATACTACATATTAGAAGAATCAACAAAATGACGCGTGACAGTTTTAATGAGAAGATTACACGTGAGCATTAAGGAGAAGATTACACGTCAGCATTAAGGTGAAGAGGAAGAGGAGGCGTGTTTTTTGTCAAGGGTTTTTTTGAATGAAGCGTGCAAAAGTCTAACTTAATACAACCATCAATAGTTACTTAACTTAGATTTCTAACTTAATATACATGTACTACATCAAAAACCATATAAATAACAATTAACAGTAACAATTTAAAATCGAAAGAAAGCAAACAAATTTTCTAAAAATAAACAGCCTTGATATAAATTGATAAAATCGTAAACTTACTGCAATATCATATTTGAATAGTCTTCAAATCGAAACAGTTCTTCTCACCAAAGATATATAATATGCAAATATGAAATTGAAGATATATAACTGTAACTTTTGAGTCATATGTTTAGATATGAGTATTTTATGGTTTTACGAGACTTTCGGAAGTAAAGTGATGGTATAACTATAATCAAAATGATGAAAAATCATTTTGATGACTATTTGAACACTTGATACGTTTGGGCTAAAAAGTGTCAAAATGGGTGATGGTCAGCTTGGGCATGTCCACTATATCAAGTTATGTAAGTTTGCAAGTTTTAGTGTTTTAGAAAAATTGATTCTTGGCATATTTTGGTTGAAATGGGAATATATAATCAATTTGGGTCATATGCTCCTATTTTGACCCGTATGCGTAATTTTAAGAAAACAAAAGCCCCTAAAATTTTAGGAATATCATTATAGACTTATAGTATTAATCGGGTCAGCCCAGATACGTTAGTTTAAATTCTGGGTTATCAACGGGAACTTTTTACTATTTTGTTAAGTGTCAAAAATGACTCTCGGACTTACTTTGCGAGCTTATAAGTTGAAAAGAGTATGGTTTTAGTAAAAACTAATAAGTGGATTATAAAGTAGACCCAAAAAGCTTCAAAATGATATACGATATGTTTAGGTTTGTCGAGTATAAAAGGTTTTAATTTGATGTTAAAATGGGACTGGCATGCTGAACCTGCTGTAAGGGCTATATGTAACAGCAACAGTCAAACTCTTGGCTGTTTTCGTAAAGCCATAACTTTCAAACCGTAGCTCCGTCTATATCGAATAAGCTGTCTATAGAAAGGTAAGAGAGTATACTTTCCAGTGGTCATGATGTAAGACATTATATCGGATTGTGTGGGACCTAAAATCAGTTGAAAAGTGACTGTTTTATATAAAAAAAAGCTTTCTTTCCTAGATCTTCACTTTTGAAATAAGACCCCGGGCAGTCCTATATGTCACTACCGTGGCAATTTTAGCCTCTGAATATGCTAATTTTTTATGCTCGCAAATATTGATGTAGATGAAATTGGGTTCCGTTGCCACGACATAATTACATGGTCAAGAGTAGCTTTTCTTAAAATCCTCCAAAAAGGAAAAAAGAAATGTGGCACCAAACGATGAGCAAGCTAATATCATCAAGCTCCAAGCTAAAGTTTCTGCGACAAGTACGTTTTCTCATTTTCTTCCTTATTTGCTGCAGGTAGTTTCATGCTATAGTGAGACATGATACTCCGGTCCTCACAGGTAACGAAACTCACTGCTCATTTTATACTTGGATACATACCTGTATCTAACATTATTACACAAAACAAAACATATTATATAGGATTTGTACATGAAGTTGGCAATATTAGACCTACCAGAAAGGCAAACACTACACAAAGGAAATGTCACACAATCAACATCAAGAATCTAAGGTAACAAAACCATAAACCAACTTTTCCAATAAATTCACATCCAAATATTATACATTCGAATATTAACAACATATAATACAACAAATGTAAACAGTGACAACATCGTCTAACTGATGCTATGGAATGAATTTGCAACTAATTTCGACAAGGTTTATTATGAATCATTGCCAAAACCATTTATTATGGCAGTCAGCTCCTGCTGGGTGAAAAATCCAGAAGGTAATGAACTCTACTATGCACCTATTTATCCTGTCTTTAATTGTCTCTTAAGGTCAACATTTATGCAGGCAAGTACATGAATCAATCTGCGCGTAGTAAGTACCGATCATTAATTCTACACATCTTCATTTTCAAAAACAAGTGCAGGGAAAATATGCATTGAACTCATCACTTCAGTTAAAACTGGACCAGGTTCACAATTCTCGAAAAAGAAAAGTACATAAACATGAAAACAGTTGCAAGCAATTGCATTCCTGCTCTCATAAGACCCTCAATTTGCACAGTAAGAAAAAAACATCGATTCATATTAAACACAAGCACAAGTATGTGGGAACCTATTCTTCATCTGCTATTGATGGTGTAAGTGGTGATGTATGTTCGACTTTTTCAAAAAGAACGAAAATATATGTTAAACAAGTCATCATGTGGATATTGTGGCTCGAGTTTTTCATATGAAGGTTCAACAATTTATAGCGGTCGTAAAAGAAGAAGAACTTTTCGAACCTTATAAAGCAGGTTTTTACTTTGTATCATTAAATTTATATTTCAGTGTCTGATATCTTAACATTATATGTGTGACTTTCTTTTAGCTTATATTTTACAATCATTTGATATTCCCATTTGCATATGTTATCAACATTATCACACTTGCACCTAAACACAAATAGCCAGACCCATTTGTTGCAGACTTGGCATCTGGACATCAAGTTTTTGCTTTAAACGAAAATTATTTTTATATTTATCATATGTAGTCCATCTTATCATTCTGCTGTTTCTAATGCTTAGTAGTTATTCTGGTGTTACATGAATATCTTCTGTTTTTACCGGATACTAATGAGTTATTGTTCCAACACAGTATTGATTACTGTGATTGTTCTTTCGATTAAAATATCTGTATACTAACTTATACCAACTATTTTTTTCTCTTTTGAATTGTATTGTATTGTTATATCAATTGAATTTCAGAAAAGATGTCTTCTTCATTGTCAAACATTATTATGAGTTCAACTAGCTGTGAGGTCATATGAACCTGAGGATGTCGATAATAACCCTCTTCCCTAAAGACGAAGAAAACACAACATAAAAAGGGACTAAGCAATATCAAAGAAGAATCTCTGCAGTATTGCTACAAAGTAATCGTATCTAAATGTCATATTCTTTTTGCTAATGTAAATAAATAGTGCTACGGAGTAATCATCTGTAATGAAAAACTATAAACGCTATCTAAATGTCGTATTCATTTTGCTAATGTAAATAAATAGCGCTACGGAGTAATCATTTGTAATGACAAACTATAAACACTGTCCGATAATTATTCTCATTCAACTTTGTGTTAAAGATAATTTTTAACAATATTCTCATTCAACTCTGGACTGTTCTTAATCTTTTTTTTTTTTTTTTTTCAAGTTTAATGTTTTCAACTTTGTGTTATTTGTTTTTTTAAAGGTTATAACTTGTTTGTTTTATTACGAGTAATTGAACATTACTACTGAAATTGTTTTGTTTTCGTAACAGCCTAACAAATCCTATATAAAAAATAATTATTCTGACGATTTAAACCTTGATTCGTCCCTAAAAAAATCCCGCGAATTCGCGGGTTTTAAGCTAGTTTATTATATTATATTAATTAATATTTTAGACACGTTTGACCGATTCATTAATCTCAACTGAATAATTAGATAAAAATGAATAAGATTATGATAAATACGAATACGATTACGATTAGGATTGATTACGATTCATGCTTATTACGTTTGTATCTTATAAATAATATCTCTAATAAATTATATCTTGTGGTTGACTAAATCTGAACCTGTGCTAATTATACATGTATTATTGTATATATAAGGCTTCATGTCATTCAATTCGGTAGTCAAGGACAGAAGTTGTACGTGCAGTAAGAAGTTTAAAGGTAAAATTGCTTACATGAACTCTTAATTAATTAATCTTTTGTTAATTAATCTTCTGTTAATTAATCTTAAAGGTAAAGGATTTGAATAAATTTTTGATTTAAGAGAAACAACTATTGGATTGGTTGGTAATGGTGCCGTTAGAAGTGGTGGAGTTAATCCAGATGGTACAATCTTTTTTACCTGCAAGAGAAGCTGCCCGTACCATGGTGTTATCTAAGTTATGGCTGTATGCTTGGTCTACCACCAGCCCTAGCCTTAGGATCTCATGTGATACGACCAGTCGGTCATTTATAAGGACTAAATGGTTGGAAGCCATGTTGATCTCCCGTCATAATTACCTTAGGACGCTTAGTGTAAAGGTGGATCCCAACTTTTGCATCCTTTGGGTTCCTCATTTCACATTATGGGTTCCTCCAGCTGTTACCAATTGTGTGTCTTTACGAGTATTGGAGTTGGTTAAGGTGTACATAAGTCAAGATGTACTTGATAACCTATTCTCTACATGTACCTTACTTGAGGTGATAAACGTTAGATTTCTCAATATTTTAGATACAATCAAGATTAGAAGACTCCGCTGTCTTCGAGATTTAATAATAGTTCCACTACGAGAAGATATCAAGTTGGAAATTGATGACGTCCCAAGTCTTTGCTCGTTTGCTTACATGTCAAAGCCATGGGTGAGTGCGGGGTTCGGTTTCAGTGAACGCTCTAGGGGACTAGAGTATGGATTAGCTGCTAATTCGGAATCTTTTGCAAGTGTGAGACACCTATGTTTAAGCAAGGTGATAATGAACCGCACACTTCTTGACACCATCAACTCAGTATTTCCTTTTCTCGAAAGTTTAACCATTGACATGGAATGTTGTTGGTTGACTTGTATGGAAATCACTTGTACTTCTTTGAAAAGACTCAACCTCGTATGGACGGAAGACAGTTATGTCAATCGTGATTACGCTTCATTAAAGTTCATTTGCCCTTCAAGGTTACTATTTTTCCGATACGAGTGCTCTCAAGGAAATTGAAATAATACTGAAGCTGAGGCTGAGCTACACATATTCTACGTCGTCATTCTTTACCCGCATCTGGGAAGCATTCAATATATCGAGCAAGGTTAAGATTAAAGTTATAAGCACGCATGATGGTTATGTAGTGCCATGTAACATAAACCTTAATCTCAAACCGGCTACAGCTACTAATGTCGAGGAGATAACATTTGTAAAATTTTCAAGTAAGGATCTATGGGATCACTCATCACTCTTTGATGCGTTTATTTCGATTTGTCATCCTAAGTATGTCAATGTGTCGTCCATTCAAAACAATCACTCCTTGAAGCTAGTCATAGAAGCGATGATCAAATGGGCAAGAAGCATGAGCGACCTTAAAGATGTTGAAATGAAAAACGATAGAAATGGAAGATGGGAAACTCTGAAAAATGCTCCAATAAGTAGTAGTTCTGTTGAGGGATATGGATTAAGTTGTGATCTCTATACTTATTTCAGTGGTATGTTTAAACTAAACTGGAAGCTAGTCGTAGAAGCAATGATTAAATGGACAAGAAGCCGGAGCGACCTTAAAGATGTTGAAATGAAAAACGATAGCGATAGACGATTGGAAACTATGAAAGATGGTCCAATAAGTTCTCTTGAGGGATTAAGTTGTGATCCGTATGGTTATACTGCTGTGTTTAAACTAAACTGGTAGCTAGGCACAGGGCCGGTCCCGAGAATTTAAGTGCCCCGAACGATGCGAAGAAAAAAGGCCCCAAGACTCGAAAAAATAATATAAATATAAAATAATTAAAAAAACATGACAATTAACTTCATATCAATAAACATAAAGAGTTTAACATTAGAATTACATACCGTAATAGTTAACCAATGATTTTTGAAGCTCTCCTCGCATTCTTGGTAGCAAATTGTTTAATTACCTCTTCACAATTTATATTCTCTAAGATTTCATTCTTAATAGTTATCATCGCCAATCCACTCAGTCTTTGTTGGGACATTGTGGATCGTAGGTAATTTTTCAATAACTTCAGCTTTGAAAAGCTCCTTTCCGCAGATGCCACTGTAACTGGAATAGTCAATAATATTCTAAAGTTGCACAAAACCTTCTCTTTTTGGTATACGGACCAGTAACTATGTTATTATCTCTTTTAGGACCCTTTTCAACCAAAAGTTTAATCTCATCAGAATTAAGTCCTTCCCAACTTCTCGGGTCAAATATATCAACAATGTTATGTATCACATCTTCTTCATTTATATTTGTCTGAACGTGTTCATCTTTTTTCGCCTCTTGTTCATCAATATGCTCTTGGCCTTCTGTTTCTTCTAGATTTACTTGTACATGCTCGTGCCTTTCAAGAGTCGGTTTATTCAAATACTTTTCTAGTGCACCAGCTTGAGACTTTTTCATTTTTTTCATCTAGTCTTTTTCTCTTACGTTTTTCACAACCGGATAATTGTTTAGGAGCCATCTTTAATCCTATTCACCAAATCTATAAGAGTATAAGACAATAACCATAAAACAATAGTTAAGGCAAAGATCATACATTATGATTATTAATATTACTCAATTGAATTTGTTAATAAATAAAAAAAAAATTACATTCTGTTGCACAATATGTCAAAATATCACATGGGTCATGTACCATTGGTACTCTAAAGAGTAAAGTCCAAAAAAGATACTTTAAATCTCTAATCTCCACATATTAATTCAATTATTATTCAGATACTTTGCCACTTCGGAGTAATATTTAATTCAAATACAATATGTGAATCAATTCAAACAATGAAACAAACTGTTGTGATCACTATATTCGGAGACCGGAGTAATAAACTAATACTTAATTCAAACACTGAAACACAATACATTGATTCCTATAATTACAGAGTATAATTAATAATTTATATAAATATATAATGGATAGAAGTCAAAGAACATAGAAGATAAAAAGAACAAAAAGAATTTACCTGTCTCAGGCGACAACTTACGAACCCTTTTTTTCTTTTTTTTCTTTTTTTTGTCGAGTGAAATTTGGAAATTGGAAGCGATCGATCGGTCACTGATATTATATCCCTTATTCCTTTCAGCAACTGGGCTTGAAATGCTTGAAAAGAGAAGGAAAAAAAAAAGCCCCAAAATTATATAGGCTAGTATTCAAGGCATGATATATTTGGGCCCCTTAAAAAATTGGGCCCTGAACAAATGTCCACTTTGTTACCCTATTGGGCCGCCCCTGGCTAGGCATTCTCCGTACAACAAAACTATTCCTATAAATAATACATGAATATATGGATGGTGATCGAAGGGGCAAAACCGGTTACATGCTAGTGATGTTACCATTTTTTTTTTTTTTTTACTACGTAGCAAGTCAAAAGCTCTTTCAATATTAATGATACATGAATGATAAAGGGGCACACAAGTGACATTCTCATCTTTTATTGCGTTTTGTTATTATTTGTATCAAGTGATCAAGTGATTTAACATTATGTATCACATTACCGTTTCTTAGTATTAGTATTTAGTATTAGTATTATTTTTCAATTATTTAAAGATATGAAGAAACTCCAAACAAAATAGAATTCCAAACAAAATAGAAACTCCCGTAACCAAACATCTTTGGAAATCCAAACAAACCTGTGAGTAGATCCACCAAAAGTTTGAACATTTTTTTCAGGCTAAAAACATAAATTTAAATTGATACTACATCAAGGATCAAACCAAAGTTACAGTTGACATATCCTACCGACCTGCGTGAATAGATCTAACGATCTAGGTGAACAACCGTAGATTAACAAGCTTGAGGCTAAAACTTGCAACAATACCAACAACAATACACAAACAAACTACTAACAATAACAAGTGAGACTAGTCGACCCGACGACAATACACAACTTGAGCCCAAAGAAGCACCCGAAAATTGTAAACGCTAGAAACAATTGATGGCGAGTAACCATTGGTGAGAATCTCCAAAAATTTGAACATGATACATATTGTACTACTCATAATAACTCATACTAATTTTATTTTATTTTTTGAAAAAAAACAGGAAAATATATTAATAAAAAAAGTGAAAATTGGAACTTACAACATGGAAAAAGCTGGGTTGACAATTTGACATACAATAACTAACACACATAAACAAACCATTAGACCCAAAAACAAAAGTAACAAACAAACATTACTGTACTATGTATGTATTACTCCTATTATATTATATTATATATAAAATATAAATATAAATATAATATATAATATATAATATAATATAATATAATATAATATAATATTAATATATATATATAATTATATAATATAATATATAATTGGTTGAAAGGTCAGTGTTAAAAAGTCTAAAGGGGTAAAAAGAAAGCAAAGGGACCTTTTCTGCTCATTACCAAAAAGTTTGGCCAGCAAATTAAATCAAGGAAATTACTATGATTTTTGCTTCATTTGATTTTCTTATAAACGGAACAGCGACCAAATTGAGGACACGTTTCAAGGCGTATCGTGAATTCATGATGGATACTTGTGACTGTCAAGGATCTCAATGTAATTAAGGTAAATTCTTAATTTCTATACGATGTTAGGGTTTATGTTAATATTGAATTTGGGATTTTGCTAAATGGGTATGTTGATGTAATTATCTATTGAAATTTAAGCATCATATATTCAATTAGAAACCATCGTGTGTGATTCAGCATAATTTAAACTAATATTATGATGAATGCCTGTATTTGGTTAAAATTTATCTTGGTAACGTTGTAAAATGGGTCAATCGTATTACCCTTTACCAACATCTGTTAATACTTGGTAAGTTATTAGGAGTTAAAATATAATGAAATTGATTGATAAGACCTTGTTATAAGTTGATTAAAGTGTTGAAATGATAAGAAGACTAGAATTGGTCAAAAGTCCATTGTTTGAGCTTTATAACTCTAATACAGTATGTAGACGAATAGATTAATGATCTTGAATCGTTTGTAACTCGATCTAGAGGCGGAAAACTCTAAAACAAGGTTTAATCGAATAACGGGTCGTATCGGTGTCGAATAGGTCAAACCTAGAATGAAAATCTAGATTTGAACGACTCCTAACATTTGGTGGTATTGGACTTGGGAATCGACTGGAACGAAAACACACGGATTAGGGTTGATAGAATGAGTAACCTCACAATGGAGGTCTAAACCCGTATATATACTGCCATCAGACACAGTCGGTCGACTGTGTGGACTTAGTCGGTCGAGTGAGTGAACTCACTCGGTCGACTGTGTTTGCAATTTAACTATTGATTTAATATAAACGCGACACATAAAGATTCAATAGTCACAATATAAAATGTTATTACATGACTGAGTGTATACAAATGATAAACGTAGAACTAGGGATTATGCAACAACACAGTATACATTATTAGATTTGTATTACAGTGATGGGATGGAACAAAATATGAAAGTGGGTTGAAGTTACCACTTGAATCGAAAGTGACCAACCGGGTTGAAGAATCCCTTAAATAAAGAAATAATATTAATTGGTGTATCTAATGTTACAGAATCTGACGTAAGTGTATAAACGTTCCCATAATACTTGTAAAATCAAATATTCAAATGTGAAGTGTTTTGATAAGTACTAAATGGGTCGAAACTGGTACGTTAATTGGATAAGTCTCACGGATAACGCAATTTGATCAAGTCTTTTTAATCTTGAGTGCATAGTTAAGAATGTATAAGCGATCGATCCCATTTAACGTTCAAATGCGTTCAGGATTATAATTGACCGTGGGTGGTTAAGAGGGTCAATCTCTTCTCTTGTAATATCTTGATGGATATTACAAGCTTTTTTTTTTGAAAGGCAAACAAGTGATATATAACATTGCATGAAAGAATTACAAAGAAGGAATGCAAGGGCTGCACAAAGAGTCTGCACGTAACCCCCACATTCTACACATAACTCACACTATACATTCCCACTTTTGATCGATAACAGTAGGCCTAATATATAAAAAAAACAGCCCAAACATGAGAATATATACAAGTATGATTTAAGGAACTCGAAGTCTTATGATAGCATCCGTCAAAACTACGCTGCCACCCTATCCAGGATCGAAATTACTCATCAGGTCTGACAACCACCTTTGCCAATCTAGCAATTTGTGCTTTAACCGGTTATTAACCCATTCAAAACGTCTTTACTTGGATTTTACTAACGATTTTTGGAGTAGCCCATGAATCTTTGTGAAAAGTTTTTTGGTTTCTATTATTCCAAATATAATACCCGTGACCCACTCGACCGCCTACCAAATCGCTTCCACACCCGCAAACCCGCCACCTTTATCCCCCGAGAACATATTAAGAATATTCACGACACTAGGAGCACTCCGGCCCCACCATTTATACACCCCATTCCAGATTTCTTGAACACATTTGCAAGAAAGTAAGGCGTGCTCGACAGATTCAGGTACCTCGCTGCATGAGGGCACAAAACGGACCCAAGATCTACACCACGTTTGTCTAATTCCGTTCTTACCGCTATACGTCCCTTGAGAACCCGCCATATGAATATGCCTACCTTTTGCGGTATTAAATTGTTGCGTAGTGTACCAGAGTTGGAAACATAACCTGCCAAGATAAGATCGTCGATTGTGTAGGCCATTACCTTCGTCCCATACACCCCACTGTTGTCCAGCTTGCACACCCACGACCCAGCCCTATTGTCGAAGCCCGTAACCCCTTGGATCAGTGAGGTTAGTTCCTCTAGCTCACCGACTAATCTACCTCTAATGCTCCTCATCCAATGCCACGAAAAAGACCAAGAACCATTATCAACTATTACTCTATCCTTCACCATCGCATTTTGATTGTCTTCCAACCGATATAGTCGAGGAAATCTTTCTTTTAAACGCGTACCACCAACCCAGACGTCTTCTCAGAAGAATGTGTCCCCACCATAGCCAAGCTTTTTCTCGAACAACAAGTTAAAGTCTAGTCCAATGTTGAGTACATCTTTCCCAAGTTTGATAATGTTGCTTTAAACCGAATTAGATCTGCACGTAGTAGTAGAATTAGTGGACCCCAACCCTTCGTTCCGCCCATAAATGCTTTTGATGACCTTAACCCATAGTGTGGTACTTTCGGTACGAAAGCGCCACCACCATTTTCCCACTAAAGCCCAATTTTTATCCTTGAGGGACCCAATATTTAACCCGCCCGCCCCATATGAAACAAGGATCGATTCCCATTTAACCCACGACAATTTTGAGTCACTACTCGTCCCGCCCCAAAAAAACTTGCTATTCAATTTCTCGAGAAGATTAATAACACCTGCGGGAGCACAGAATAACGAGAAGAAATAAAGTGGAAGGCTACTAAGAACCGATTTTATAAGGGTTAATCGCCCCCCATATGACATCGTACGCGCCTTCCATTCCGATAACCTCTTCGTGAATTTCTCAACCACCGTCTTCCAAGCACTCAACTTACACATATGTTTACCAATAGGCATGCCTAGATAATTAACAGGTAGTTTGCCCACCCCACGGCCAATCCTTAAAGCAAGATGTTCAATATCAGACTGAGCAACCCCCACCCTACGTAAACAGCTTTTGGTCATGTTTATTTTATGTCCAGAAACTTTCTCAAAACATATCAGAGTTTTCTGCACGTTCGACACGTTTCTCTTACTCCACTTACCAAAAAATATAGCGTTGTCAGCAAATTGTAGATGAGATATACCCACTTTATCTAGCCCCACCTCAGCCCCCAAGATCAGCGCATTTCTAACCGCAATGTTGGCTAAGATATTTAATCCTTCACCTGCAATGATAAAAAGATAGGGTGAAAGATGATCTCCTTGCCTGATACCTCTTTCAAGCATAAATTCCTTAGTGGGTGAGCCATTAACTAGCACCGAAATGGAAGCCGAGCGAAAACAAGTTTCGATCCAGCTAATCCGCTTAGATCCAAACCCCATATTGGCCATGATATCAAACAAATACTTCCATCTCACACTATCAAACGCCTTCTCGAAGTCCGCTTTGAAAATGAAACATTTAGATTTTCTTCTCCTCATCAACCAATTCGTTAGCAACCAGAATACTATCCAGAATAGATCTACCTTTGATATACGCAGATTGCTCTATGCTAACGAGTTTGCAAATAACCGTCCGAAGCCGACACGATAACACTTTTGCAATAATCTTGTAATAGCTCCCTAAAAGACTTATAGGTCGATAATCACGAAGACATATTGGGTCTTTTTTCTTAGGGATCAAAGTGATAAATGAAGCATTGCAACCTGGAGATATCTCACCACATTCCCAAAACCACCGAATCGCCTTCATTAGATCATCCTTAATGAGCCACCAATTTTTTTTTATAGAATTTGAAGTTAAAACCATCCGGACCGGGTGCCTTGGACGGTCCACAATCTTTTATCGCTCTGAAAGGCAGTTCTAGCTCGAATGCGTCATCAGCTGAAATTTTGGGAGTTTCAAAACCCGATAATCTGAAACCTCTAGTATCACGGTCTACATAGATTTTTTTTGAAATGCTCGAAAACTTCTTCTTTTACCTCCTTTGGACCCCTCCTGCCAAACACCGTTTATATGCAGACCACGAATATTGGTTTTGACATTTCTACGCTTGATGACCGAGTGGAAGAACTTAGAGTTCTCATCACCTCCAATAGCCCATTTGATTCTCGCTTTTTGTCTCAACATGTTGCGTTTATCCATGTCTTTTTTGAGCCAATTGCCTCTAGTTTCCAACCATTACCTTCTCTCTCGTTGTCTGAAAGAATTCTGTTTTCAGCCTCAATCTCCCACAAGCTGCTTTTATCAATTAATTCCTTAATCTCGGTGTCAAGCCTTCCATAAGTATTAGTGCTCCATTCCTTCAGACGATCTTTCACTCTCTTAAGTTTCAGCCTAAATACCGTGTCCGGTCTGTGAGTTGTGTCATTTTCATTCCAGGCCACTTCGATAACATCCCCTACACCTGCTTCCTCGAGCCAAGCATCAAATACCCTAAAGGGTTTCGGACCAACGTCAGTACTCCCATTTTTTAACAAAATAGGTGAATGATCCGTGAGTTTCCTATCGAGCGAATAAGCAGCTAAGTCGTTCCATAATTGTGCAAAATTATCAGAAACGAGAAGCCGATCTAGCTTGCTGAACTTCACACCATCGTCACTAATCCAGATAAACTTTTTGCCTACTAGTGGAACTTCCAAAAGGCCATTCTCCTCAATGAAATCATTGAAACGAGACGCTCTTCTTTCTTTTTTCCTTTCATGCTCATATCTCACCTCGTTGAAATCTCCGCACAAAACCCATGCCACATTATTGAATCTGAGTAATTTATCAAGACTCTCTCAGAACCTTCTCTTTTTAACATCACTATGAGGACCATATACGTTGACTACCACTATCTATGTATCATATCCCGTGAGTTTCCCTTTAATTGCGATAAAAAATTCGCCCTCAACAGCTTGCTCGACTATAAATACACTAAAATCCCATAAGAGTAATAAACCTCCGGACCTGCCTACAACATGCTTTTCTACATAACCGACGTCCACAGAACCCCACAAACTCTCTACCCAACTTTCATTAACACCATGACATCTGGTTTCTTGTATCGCAGCAACAACAGGTCTTGAACTAGATATGATGCCCCTAAACCAGCCCTCTTTACCCTCTACTTTAAAACCACGAATGTTAATGGAAAGGATCTTCATAATGATACAATTACTTACCGACGAGGAGACGAATGCAATAGGATTAAAGATCTTGTTCGCCAATCAACCCTAGTAGTTGCGCATAATCACACAGGTTTATACTACCCTCCTAATTGCCATCTGAGGTGTTGACCTTCCGAATAGTGCATCTTGATTTACTGCTAACGATGTCATCAACAGTAGCTAGACGAGGACGTTTAGACCCTGCGAATTTGGTATTAATTTGGTATTGAGCTTACCTCTTGCAATCTTTTTTTTTTTTGAACGGCGATTTTTTTTGGCATCAGTAGATCATTTCTTTCAACGACCCTCATCATTTGCACGTAACACACACGTTCGGGCGGAAACCCGAACCCGATCGACGGTACCCGGGAACACATCCATTCGGGTAGTGGTTCCGGGTAGGGCTCCGTGAACGAATCCGGTAAAACCTCCCTATAGGGTCAATATATACCACCATTATTGGTGTTCAATTGGTTCAAAGAAAATCATGTCATCCCTAAGGATCGAACCCATGACCCCTCCCTATCCCATGACACAAAGTACATGGGGAGAACCGTTGGGCTATGCCCACAAGTTCCCTCCTGCAACCTTTTTGGCCTTGATAATACGTGAGGAGTATCTCCAATTGCGAATTTTCTCCCAAGTCGTGATCGATTTGTGACTACGGATCGAGTCATACCTCTTATCAGAAACCCTAGTCCTTCTATTTGTTTTTCCGTCGAATGAGCATGTGAAGCTGTTAACAGCATCGTTAATTTGATCAAGGGGCATGAGTCCACTAACACTAAGATTTTTTGGGCCTAAATCATTTTGATCAAGGCCCACCTTCTCAGTCCCCTAAATTTGGTTCCGTAGTCTCAAAATCATTCAACTCATTTGACTCACAATTTGGGCCAATATCGCCATTTGGGCTCTTCAGCCCAATACCCACCTCTTGGCCAATCTTATGACCCAACGAAGTTACTGGATCCCCGACCTCATTGCTTGTTCCCATATCCCTAGGATTGTTTTCTTTTTCAATGTCTATGTTACTTGCACGTTTGTAATTAAAGATACTTGAACCCCCAAATCCATCATTAAAATCGCCGTGACATTTTTTGGAACCAACGCAATCCCTAGGAAAGTGAGAGAAGGACTCTTCAGTTTCCAATTTTTTGGAGCTCTATTTGCTTCCCGAAGATTCCATCGGAACCGGTTTCTGCTCATCATCTTCGTCAGAGGACTCGCCGGAATCCTCAAACTCATCATCTTCTTGATCATCTTGACCCTCCGCGACTTCTGTAAAATTAGAGTCCGAGTCGTCATCTTTAAGATCAATATGAATTATATCCTTAAAGTCTTCAATTACTTTGACATAAAAACTGCTGTTATCGTATTTCACCATCAACGTTTCATTAATAAACTCTATCCCTAATGCCTTCACTAGCACACGTCCAGAAATAAGGTTTTGATCCCCTTCTAACTTGCAATTTTACATATCAATCAACGTACCCCACCAGCTTCCGATCTTTTTGAATGTACCTTCATTCCAACATTTGACCGGCACACTAAAGATGTTGATCCAGGTAATTCTACCCGAAATCACATGGCTGTTATCCCATTTTCTCAAATTTTTTATCCAACGTTTGACACCATGGTGCTCATTTTCTAAGACGTTTTGGACCATTGATTAGATTTAGGAATGATTAACACGTCTAGGGAGGGACGACTTCTGGCCGGAGGTCCTTGGGAAGCAGCCTCTCTGCCCTATAGTATAGGGAGGGACGACTTCTTTTATCCGCGGACCGATAGGTATTCGTGGGGGAGGAATGACTTCCCTTTTACTCTAGGGTAGAGGAAAGACTGTCTACATCTAACCTCCCCATACTCCACTTTAGTGGAATTGGGTATTGTTGTTGTTGTAACACGTCTAGGCCCCCAATATATTTCAGGTGAAAATCAAATAAGCCCTCCGCTTTACAAAGATTCTTGAGTTGGTCCAGCAAATTGATGCTAGCAATCTCACCCATGATGGCTCCCTCCAGAGCCTTCACATTCTCGCTATTAGTTTCGATATGAACAACCCTGGTTTTTTTGATTAGAAGGATGATTATTCTCCACCTGCTTATCTTCCACATGATTAGTCTCCACCTTTTTCTCCACCTTATTAACCACCTCCGAGAAGTTCCTGTCATCTCTGTTAGCAATCTTTGATACGTTCATTCTCCATACTACCTCATCAACTTTTGCCTTCTCCTTATCGCCAACGATGTTCGTTTTGTTCTCACTGCTATTGCTCAAGTACTCCTTTCTATCATGGGCTTTGAATGCCTTCAACCCCCACCCAAGTATTTGAACCTTATTAAGTTGAGCCAGGAGGTAATCAATGTTTTTTACTTCATCATATCTCACGAAAACAAAACGATGACCATTTTTCAGTCTATTTCGATCCAAATACACGTCCCGAACCAAACCTAACTTCTTGAACATCATCCAAAGATCAGTCACCCCCCACGTTTCCGGAAAGTTGAAGAACATGGTTGTGTATCGGTTCCTATTAACCCCCCCCCCCCCCCCCCCCTCTAAAAAAAAAATCAGTTCTTGTAGCTGTTTCCACCAAGTTCCCGCCGTTGTTCCGCCCATTCCCTCCTAGTGCCACCGTATCTTCCCTTTGAAAAAGCAGCCGCCGTTGATTACCCTCTCTCTCCTCTCATGTTTTACTTACTTACACTTGATATTACAAGCTTTTTGAGGTGTTAATATAAATCTCAGGATTGTGAAACCGAAGTCAGTGGTGGCCACGTGAAATCTTTTATTTAAAAAAAAAAAATTCAGTAATTTAGTATGTGGGGTTCTATAGATTCTCTCCCTACTTAAATTCTATCTTAATTATATATATATAAACTATTTTTACGACTCTATACGTTGCACGACAGTTCTATAAAGTAGTATTTTGATAACGTTAATATTGATATTTATCAAATGTATAATGTATAATACAATTAAAATAAAAACCTTTTGTTATTGGTTTTATGAGCCCGTACGTTACACAGAAAAAGTAAAGAAATAATTAATTATAATAAATAATCATTTTAGGAGTTCATGATTTGAGTATATTTTATATTATTGCAATTGATCTAGAAATAAAAATAATTATAAGAAATAATCATTTTCAGAGCGATCTAGATTTAGAAGAAGTATATGTATATTATGACATATTCTTGTAAAATTGTTTGATTGTTTCGGAAAGACAGTTTCTTACGTAGTTACGTGTATATACAAGGACAAAATTTCACTCGTCCCTGAACTTTACATCAAATTTGACTCCTCGTCCTTTTTCTTTTTTTTTATGCATCCCTCGTCCCTAATGTATCACAATTCTACATCCCTCGTCCTTTTTAGGGACGAGAGATGTAGAATTGACAGAAAGAAAAAGGACGAGGAATCAAGAAAAAGGATGAGGGGTGTAGAATTGTGATACAATAGGGACGAGGGATGCACAAAAAAAAGAAAAAGGACGAGGAGTCAAATTTGATGTAAAATTCAAGGACGAGGAATGAAATTATGTCATATACAAGATTACAAAACATAAAACTTTTATGGAGTTATTCTTTTAATTATGTTTTGATTTTTTGTATTAAAAAGTTGGCAAATTATAAGGAAAACAGTTTTACTTATGGATTACACCAACAACAATACCCAATCCCGCATATGCGAGGTATGGGGCAGGTGAGATGTAGACAATCCTTCCTCAACCCTAGAGTAGAAGAGAAGTCGTTCCTCTAACCACAAGTCGAGAAAAAAAATTCTCCACCCGCAGAAAGAGAAAGTCATCACTCTCTCTACTTCAGGATAGAGAGATTGCTTCCGTGGGACTTCCGGCAAAAAAAAAAAAAAAAAAAAAAATAACCGACGCGAGAAAACGGAGAAAGATAAAACACGACGCCATGAAAATGGTATAATCAGATTTCCATGGGTCATAGAGGCTGCCTGGAATTCGATTTAGGCTCTAAGCGGCTGCGAAGTCGCCAATAAATCGACGCTTGCTGTTGCCTCAATTAATAGAGCCAGACACTGTAATTACAAGCATTGGGACGAAAGCTGAAAAGGCATGCTAGGTGGAAGTTGTTGCGCAAGCAAGAGCCAACCACCCGTAACAGGCCAAACATCACTCATGCACCTTTACGGTAGACATCCCCGAAATTACTTATGGATTACAACAACAACAACAATACCCAATTCCACTAGAGTGGAGTATGGGGGGGTTTAGATGTAGACAGTCCTTTCCTCTACCCTAAAGTAAAAAGGAAGTCATTCCTCCACCCACGGATACCTATCGGTCCCCAGGTAGAGGAAGTCGTCCCTCCCTATTCTGTAGAGCAGAGAGGCTGCTTCCTAGGGACCTCCGTCCATAAAGAACCATGAATTCCGATAAGTGCAGTAAAAGTATACAAGTAAAGTAGATAAAAAAGAAACTTTACCATGAATAAAGTATATACCAATACGATATGTATAGGTAAATAAAGCATGTAACAAAATAATGTAATAAAACATATAATTAAAAAATGTGCGTGTCAAATATGCAAGTATAACTAGTCATGTAAGTACAATAAGTATACGAAAACATGTTGGTAAGAAGCATGTAGGTATAATATGCAGTATAAAATAGATGGTATACAATGTAAACATAGACAAATAGGCATACAATGTTAGCATAAAAGCATGTGATATGTAAGTATGTATAATTTAATTGCAATATAATGTAATACAAACATGTAACCATATAGTGCAAAAAATCCTGTGAAAATGCTACAACAAGTATAGATATATAATATAACGATAAAACAGGTACAACCAATACGATAAGTCAAAAAAAAAAAAAAAAAAAAAAAAAGATATAAGTGATGTGCACAGAAGCAAGTAGGCAGGAAATATAATATAAATAAATAAAAAATAAAATAAAAAATAAAATAAAATAAAAAAATAAAAATAAAAAATAAACAAAATGTAGAGCCTAGTCATCTATTCTAATTCTACTCCTCCACAAATTCCTATCAGAAGTTATGTCCTCAGTCAATAAGAGCTCCTTCATGTCAAGCTTCAATCTATCCTCCAACCTACGTCTGGGTCTACCCCTTCTCCTTACGCCCCCAACAACAAGGGTCTCGACTCTCCTAACCGGGGCTAAAAGTGGGCGCCTCAAAACATGTCCAAACCATCTAAGTCGTCCTTCCCTTAGCTTGTTGGTTATGTTCCCAACTTCCAAGTTCTCCCTAAAAACTCCATTTGGTATCAAATCTAGCATTGTCTTACCACACGTTCACCTAAGCATCCTCATTTCTGCCACCTCCATCATTCTCTCCTGGGCTTTCGTCATTGGCCAACACTCCGATCCGTATAACATGGCCGGTCTGATCCGTACTTATGGATTAGATTTGTAAAAAAAAAAAAAAAAATTAGAGTTAATCGTCATTGGCCAACACTCCGATCCGTATAACATGGCCGGTCTGATCCGTACTTATGGATTAGATTTGTAAAAAAAAAAAAAAAAAATTAGAGTTAAATTTAGTAACTATATATGTTTAAAAAATATATTAATAATAAATAAATCTCCACACATAAACTTCATTACAATTGTTATTGTATTTTATTTTTTGTTGGATAAACTAATAATAATCCCCCTATTTTAATGGAGTAGTTTCCTAATTTTTTCCAAGTCAGCTACCCTATTTTTGTTATTGTACTTTTTATAATCTCCTTAACTAATTTTTATGGCTCGACCTAGTTGTTGCAAGGTTGTGGCTTCGTTTGTATCCTTTTTCTATTTATAATATTTTACCTTGCCTTTCAGGAAAAAAAAAAAAAAAACTAATCTCCTTAACTAATACTACTTGTTTTTAGTTTTTTATTCAAGTGAGTGATTGTATTTTTTTTGTTTTATTGAATAAATCCAATTTTAGCAATCCCCTAATTAATAGGTTGATTTTTTCAATCTCTTAGTCAGCGTAATTTTTATTTTTTTATGTATCTATTTATACATTATTATTATAAAAGTTTGAATTAATAGGTTTTCATTTTAATTTTATTATACAAATATCAATACTAACATTATTGAATGTTAAAGTATACATGTATATGTATAGATGTATAGATAGATATTTATTATATTATATTAATTAATATTTTAGACACGTTTGACCGATTCATTAATCTCAACTGAATAATTAGATAAAAATGAATAAGATTATGATAAATACGAATACGATTACGATTAGGATTGATTACGATTCATGCTTATTACGTTTGTATCTTATAAATAATATCTCTAATAAATTATATCTTGTGGTTGACTAAATCTGAACCTGTGCTAATTATACATGTATTATTGTATATATAAGGCTTCATGTCATTCAATTCGGTAGTCAAGGACAGAAGTTGTACGTGCAGTAAGAAGTTTAAAGGTAAAATTGCTTACATGAACTCTTAATTAATTAATCTTTTGTTAATTAATCTTCTGTTAATTAATCTTAAAGGTAAAGATTTGAATAAATTTTTGATTTAAGAGAAACAACTATTGGATTGGTTGGTAATGGCGGCGTTAGAAGTGGTGGAGTTAATCCAGATGGTACAATCTTTTTTACCTGCAAGAGAAGCTGCCCGTACCATGGTGTTATCTAAGTTATGGCTGTATGCTTGGTCTACCAGCCCTAGCCTTAGGATCTCATGTGATACGACCATTCGGTCTTATATAAGGACTAAATGGCTGGAAGCCATGTTGATCTCACGTCATAATTACCTTAGGACGCTTAGTGTTTGGGTTCCTCATTTCAAACTTTGGGTTCCTCCCGCTGTTACCAATTGTGTGTCTTTACGAGTATTGGAGTTGGTTAAGGTGTGCATAAGTCAAGATGTACTTGATAACCTATTCTCTACCTGTACTTTACTTGAGGTGATAAACATTAGATTTCTCAATATTGTGGATACAATCAAGGTTAGGAGACTCCGCTGTCTTCGAGATTTAAAAATAGTTCCACTACGAGAAGATATCAAGTTGGAAATTGATGACGTCCCAAGTCTTTGCTCGTTTGCTTACATGTCAAAGCCATGGGTGAGTGCGGGGTACGGTGAACGCTGTAGGGGGCTAGAGTATGGATTAGCTGCTAATTCGGAATCTTTTGCAAGTGTGAGACACCTATGTTTAAGCAAGGTGATAATGAACCGCACACTTCTTGACACCATCAACTCAGTATTTCCTTTTCTCGAAAGTTTAACCATTGACATGGAATGTTGTTGGTTGACTTGTATGGAAATCACTTGTACTTCTTTGAAAAGACTCAACCTCGTATGGACGGAAGACAGTGATGTCAATCGTGATTACGCTTCATTAAAGTTCATTTGCCCTTCAAGGTTACTATTTTTCCGGTACGAGGGTTTTAAAATGCCTATTCTCTCGTTTCCAAACAGTGCTCTCAAGGAAATTAAAATAATACTGAAGCTGAGGCTGAGCTGCACATACTCTACGTCGTCCTTCTTTACCCGGATCTGGGAAGCATTCAATATATCGAGCAAGGTTAAGATTGAAGTTATAAACATGCCTGATGATTATGTAGTGCCTTGTAACATAAGCCTTAATCTTAAACCGGCTACTAATGTCGAGGAGATAACATTTAAAAAATTTTCAAGTAAGGATCTATGGGATCACTCATCATCACCCTTTGATGCGTTTATTTCGATTTGTCATCCCAAGTATGTCAAAGTGTCGTCCATTCAAGACAATCACTCCTTGAAGCTAGTCGAAGAAGCGATGATCAAATGGGCAAGAAGCCGAAGCGACCTTAAAGATGTTGAAATGAAAAACGATAGAAATGGAAGATGGGAAACTCTGAAAAATGCTCCAATAAGTAGTAGTTCTGTTGAGGGATATGGATTAAGTTGTGATCTCTATACTTATTTTAGTGGTGTGTTTAAACTAAACTGGAAGCTAGTCGTGGAAGCAATGATTAAATGGACAAGAGGCCGGAGCGACCTTAAAGATGTTGAAATAAAAAACGATAGCAATGGTCCAATAAGTTTTATTGAGGTATTAAGGTGTGATCCGTATGGTTATACTGCTGTGTTTAAACTAAACTGGTAGCTAGGTATTCTCCATTGAACAAAACTATTCCTATAAATAATACATGGATGGATGTTGATCGATGGGACAAAACCGGTTACAATGTTACATGCTAGTGATGTACATGAATGATCAAGGGGCAACAGGCTTTTCTTTTATTACCTATTTGTTAATAGTTATAGTTATTATTTGTATTGAGTGAATTTAAGATTATGCATCACATCACCGTTCCTTAGTATTATTTTTCAATTATTTATCATATGAAGTATATTTTCAAAATTAATATGGTAATATTAATTTTAATATCTTCTTGATGGATGGATTTAGTATTATTCATGACACTAGAACATGGACGTACTGTGAATTCTTAAATATTAAGAACATAATAATCTATAAAAAGGAGCTAAAACACTATTCATCGTCTCACGGGATTTCTTTTATTTTACATGTTATGAGGCCTTAGGGTTCCTAACAATATTCCTTTTCATTCTGCTGTCGCCACCAAAAATCGGTCCGTCGCTATCACCGAGTAATGGTCGGCCGCCACCTCTGTTACACTTTCTTTCTTTTCGCGTTTCGAGTACGTGAACTAAGAGTTTTTACATATCTTCAAATCTTCTTTAATCTCTTTTTCCTATTAGGCTTTAGAGCCCGTGCGTTTAACGGGTGAGTAAAATCCATGCAAAATTAATTATCAAACAATTATTGTTGTGTGCTATAGCTAGTTTTGTGAGCTCGTCCATTGAAAACGCAACGTTAAAAATAAATATTTATAAATATATAATCAATTTCTAAGAACTCCAAATAAATGAGTACTTATTAAAAAAAAATGATTAGTTCATATGCGAACCAAAAATATTATTATAGACGATGTAAATCTTACATTGTCTTAACGTTCATAACTATGCACTATAATTACAGATGACGTAAATCATAATCCATTCAACCTGAATCAAATGACTTCGTGTGTTGCACAATTATTTATAACTAACCGGTTAAAAGAGAATTTCTCTAACACCAATATAATGTGAGGCTCAATTAACATTAACATTATCATTGAAATGAAAATAAAATATAAAAGTAAGAACAGACAACCAAAAAGACTAAAGACCATATTTAACCCAGCGCGATCGGCCTTTTTTTGGGTACATCACGCCCCCACCGCGCCCCAACGCGGCGCCATCGGAGAAAATAGGTTCCGGCGTGATGGTTGCATCACTTGCAGAGGGGAGGAGGTGATGGAGGAGGAAGCCAATGGGACTGCAGCACGTGTCTTCAACGGATATATTTATATCCGTTTGAAATTTATTTTTTTTTTCTTTTATAAATACCACATTTCTTATACCATTTTACACACACTACTTTCAATTCTATACTTCAAAATAAAATCTAAACTTGTCTAAAAAAATGTCACAAAATTTGTTTAAAGCTTTTGATATGTGGGATTCGATGATCAACAAGATTTGGAATTTTTAAGAGCAATTGGAGAAGAATTAGATGCTGACGAAGCTGTTGAAGCTGCTAACAACGAACGAGTTCCACGGTCTCGAGTTTACATTCATACGGATCGTGAAATCGCGGGTGAAATATTACACAAACACTATTTTCAAGAATCTCCTAAATATCTCGATCGTCATTTTAAAAGACGTTTTAGAATGAGTAAAGAATTATTCTTACGCATCGTTAATGATATATTTGATTATGATGTTCAACCTTTACCTACTCATTTTGAATTTTATAAATCAAAAACTTGTAACCGTATTTGTCCGTGTTTAATAAAAGTTCTGTTAAAAAAATAATTGTTCTATGTGATAATTATTAAAATTAATAATACGAATTAATAATAATAATATTAGTATTAATTTTTTGTATTAATTATACGAAATAATAATAATAATAATAATAATAATAATAATAATAATAATAATTATAATAATAATAGTAATATTAGTATTAATTACTAGGATAGGTTTTGCTATTGCTAGAGGTGTGGGGGCCCAGATTGTCTCTAGGCTTCCCACTAATTTTTTGTAAGTTTTAAAACTTTTAAGTTTATTATTATTACTATAATAATAATAATAATAATAATAATAATAATAATAATAATAATAATAATAATAATAATAATAATAATAAAAACTCAAATAAAAATGAAAATAAATAAAAAATGTGAGACCAACAACCCTCATCACACCCCCATCATGCATACCATTACAAATTCTATCCCGCCATCACCCCTATCACCTCTTCCACACCAAAAACCACATCCCTCTATCCCCCACCACACACACACCATTAAAATTAAAAATGGTCTAAACAACTTGACCAATTAATTGTAGCCAGATGAATTGTGGTAATCGAAAGGTAAGTCGATTGGATGATGTGATAAATGTTTTTGAAAGTAAACCATCTATCTCGATTTATTATAATTATATATTATATATATATTTATGTGATGTGATGTGATGTAGAAAGATATTATTTATTTCGTTGGAATGGGTTTTTTCTTATTGGTGTTTCATTCACTCTCCAAATATCGGTGTATATCTTTGTAATTGTCTAAACATAATGAATTATAATACTAATTAATTAATTTGTACATGGTAGTTTATACGATATATAAAAAGTTATGATAATTACATAATACATTAAATAATTAAACATAAGAGGCTTAACAATTTCTACTCCATATTTTTCAGGAGAATTTAAATTTAAATAATAATTAATTGTTTGTATTTAATATATAAGTATACATAATTGTAGATGATCAGAGAGTTTCTAAGGATTAATACAAATACTTTTTACTACAGTATATTTTAGTGATTTGAGTTTTTTTTTTTTTTTTTTTTTTTTTCATTCTAATGATTTCAGTCAATAGTGGAAAGTAATGAGTTTGTAAATTTTTTGGGAGATAAAATCTTCTATTTGTTTAAGAGATTCCATAAAATTGATAATTGTAATTAATTTGAGATTAATTATACTCCGTAATAACTAGTTTTCGAACCCTCGCTTCGCGTCGGAGGTTCGGTTTTCAATGTATTTTATTGCGTTTAGTTTGTAAAATTATTTCGTGGCTAACGATGATGTCGTTGAAGCGCAACTCCAGTCGAACTAAAAGGTATAACCCGTCAAAAATTTAAATGTTATTTTAAAGTAACAATATATGTGCATCTCCGCGTTTCGCTATGGAATTGTTGACTTTTAAAAATTTAACGCAATTAAGTCGTTATCTTATATTAACACTTTGTATAATTTAAGAGTAGAAGATTTACCGAGATATATCCAAAAAGTCACGAAATAATCAGAAAATAATAATAAGACCAATATGTCTTTGTTGTTAATAGATGAAAATAGTTACGGAGCTTGCGAGTGAAAAATCAACATGTATGAAAAGTACCACAAATATTTAGCGTTTTTTAAAAAGTTTCCGTTTTGCGTATAGTTAGTGACATTGTATTCGTAAAGTTATTTCGAGATTAACGATGGTGTCGGAAAAATTTAACTCGTTGCGAGCTAGAATATATGACTCATTGAATATTTGGGTAGAGTTTATTTAAGATTTTTTTTTATGAAAATGTTAAGTTGACACTTTACACCCCTGTTTTGGGGGTCGATTTTAATTTTTGAACAAAGTGTGAGAGCTTTTTTGGTGAAATAGAATTTAGTTAGAAATAAAAAAATAGGTGAAAAGACGAAAACTCCCTCGATACTATTCATAACTTTTGTCTAATAGATAATATAGTAATAGTAATAATTACATGTCATCATGGAACACTAAAAAATTGCCACGTCAGCCATACTTTCTTGTATATATATATATATATATATATATATATATATATATATATATATATATATATATATATATATATATACTAGTGAAATGAACCGTGGAATCACGAGTTTATCTAAACGAAACAGTTTAATTATATATGTTTTAGGTATTAAGTGTACGTAAATGCTAAAGTCATTCAGTTTAATGACCCGTGAAATCACGGATTCCGACTAAGAAAGTTGTCGTTGTTTTTACAAACATATTGACGTACTTAAATTGATTAGAATAAATGAACTACATTTATTCTCTCACCACCATCTTTCAATTTTTATCACAATTACTATTTTCCTTGTCATAAAAGCATACACTACATCTTCTATTGAAACATGTTTTTTGTATACATATATAATGTAATTAATCTCGTAAAGAGAACTCACATTTTGAGAAGACCCGTCCTAATCCATAAGGACGAATACAATAACATATGATTACATCGCGAGGTATTTGACCTCTGTATGATACATTTTACAAACATTGCATTCGTTTTTAAAAGACAATCTTTTATTACATCGAAAGTTGACAGACATGCATACCATTTCATAATATCCAACTTATAAATGACATAATCTGTCATTTACTTAATAATAATCTCTATTGAACTCAACGACTTGAATGCAATGTCTTTTGAAATATGTCATGAATGACTCCAAGTATTATCTTTAAAATGAGCAAATGCACAGCGGAAGATTTCTTTAATACCTGAGAATAAACATGCTTAAAAGTGTCAATCAAAAGGTTGGTGAGTTCATTAGTTTATCATCAATATTCATTTTCATCATTTTTATAGACCACAAGATTTTCATTTTCATTTCTCATAAATAAACATCCCATACATAGAGATAAAAATCATTCATATGGATTGAACACCTGGTAACCGACCTTAACAAGATGCATATAGAATATCCCCATCATTCCGGGACATCCTTCGGACATGATAAATTCGAAGTACTAAAGCATCCGGTACTTTGGATGGGGCTCGTTGGGCCCGATAGATCTATCTTTAGGATTCGCGTCAATTAGGGGCCATTTCCGTTACCTAATTCTTAGGCTACTAAGCTAAAAAGGGGCATATTCGATTTGATAATCCAATCATAGAATGTAGTTTCGATTACTTGTGTCTATTTCGTAAGACATTTATAAAAGCAGCGCATGTATTCTCAGTTCCAAAAATATATTGCAAAAGCATTTAAAAAGGGAGCAAATGAAACTCACCATACTGTATTTCGTAGTAAAAATACATGTAACGTCATTGAACAAGTGCAAGGTTGGCCCCAGATTCACAAACCTAAATTAATTATATATATTTATATGTTGGTCAATATTTGTCTATCAAATTAGATCAAGTCATAGTGTACCACAATCCTAATGCTCGAGACTAATATGCAAAAGTCAACAAAAGTCAATTTGACTCAATAATGATTTCCAAAATTTATTCATGATTATTATATAGTTTAAATATCGTCGTTTTATATTTTTAAATATTTTTTAAAAGGTTTATTAGAGTAAATAATATAATTCATTTTTTTATAAATTAAAATTTTATATTAAAATATACTCTTATATATCTTAAGTAATAAAATTTATAAAGTTCATTTAATATCATAAAAATAATATGATAGATATTATTAATGTAATTATATTACACGTAGTAAAATATGTTTGTATCATATATTTATTTGATAAGATAATATCTATAATAATAGTAAGTAAAAGTTATATTATTTTGTAATAATAATTATTATTATTCTACTAGTAATAACAACAATATTTATTTTTACTAAAAATGATATTATGATAAAATGATAATTTTTTATTAATAATAATACTAAAATGATATTGATATTTTATATTAACATTGATATTCCTATAAATAATAATTTTTGTAAAAATGATAGTTTTAATATTAATAATACTTTTAATAATAATGATGATAAAAATAATGAAAATGATATTTTTATCTAAATCTATATCTTACCATATTTTTATTTTATCATGATACTCATACTCATTATTTCCTAATCAATTTGTTAATAGCTTTTAATCATCTTTTATATCACGTTCATATTAATGATAATAATAGTAATCAAAATAATTAGGTGTTACTAATATTAGTTTTAATTATAATAATACTAATAATAATAAATATTATGATAATATTAATGATAATACTAATAACTATTTTAATGATAATAATAGTGATAAGACTAATTATAACTTTAACGATAATAACGATAGTAATAATAATAAAAATAATAATTTTTAATGATAATACCTTTTAAGCAGTGTCGTAGGAAGATTTGTGATGGCCATTACACCGCTGCAGCTCGTGTTCTTTCTTCATCAGGCGTTGCTCCTTATAATGACGCCACGCTGGTGGACTTGCTGTCTAAGCATCCTTCTTCTATAGCTCCATCCTTGCCTGATATGCCGGTTGATCACCTACACCTCGTTACGACTTCTGCTGTTGTTTTGGGCCAGATTAAAAGTTTTTCTCGGGGCACATCATGTGGTAGGGATGGTTTACGTGCACAACACCTTATGGATTGCTTGAGTGGTGCTGCTGTGGCAGTCTCGGATGAGTTGGTTGGCTCTATTACCGGGGTCGTTAATCTCTTTCTAGCTGGAAGGTGCCCTATGGAATTAGGAGAGTATATAGCTAGTGCTCCCCTCACACCGCTTGTCAAGCCCGGCGGTGGTATTCGTCCTATAGCTGTGGGTACTGTTTGGCGACGTCTTGTTTCGAAGGTTGGCGCTGCTATGGTTGGCCAGTCTTTGGGAAGTTACTTCGATGGTCTTCAATTTGGTGTTGGTGTTTCTTCAGGTGGTGAGGCTATTCTTCATGCTGTGAATCGGTTGATTGAGGATCGTGGCTCTGATGTTGGCCTCTCTATGTTATTAGTTGATTTTCAAAATGCATTCAATCTTGTTGATCGTACGTTCATGTTACGTGAAGTTCGCCGCCTTTGTCCGAGCATTTCTCAGTGGGTTGAATTTTGCTACTCTAATCCAGCAAGATTGTATTATGGGAACCACACCTTATGGTCTTCTAAGGGGGTGCAACAGGGTGATCCCCTTGATCCGCTGCTTTTTGCTTTGGTCTTACAACCCTTGGTTTCTAAAATCAGAGATAATTTTGAGGTTTGTCTTCAGGCGTGGTATTTGGATGATGGCACTATTATTGGGGACACTTTGGTGGTGGGGAAGGTTTTGCATTTAATTATGGGGGATGGGCCTCGTTTTGGGCTACATCTCAACGTTGAAAAAACAGAAATTTTCTGGCCTACGGAGGACCCTCGCAGCAGGCAAGTAGGTGTCTTTCCTCCTAATATTGCTCGACCTTTAAATGGTGTTAAGTTGCTTGGGGCCCCCGCAAGTTCCGATCTTGATTTTAGTAGTGAACTGGTGATGCAAAGGGTGACCAAGTCCATTGCGCTTATGGATAAGGTTTCTAAGCTTGATGATCCTCAGTGTGAGTTGTTGTTGCTTAGGGCATGTACGGGAGTTTCTAAACTCTACTTTACCTTGCGTACTTGTCCTCCTAGTATATTTGAGGTGGCTCAACGCGCTTTCGATGGAGCCCTTCGATCTTCCTTGGAGCGTATTGTTACTGCTTCAAGGCCTGGGTTTGGTGATTGGCAGTGGCGGCTTGCCACCTTGACATTTGCATTTGGAGGGCTTGGTGTTTATTCTGTGGGAGATGTTCGTCATTATGCTTTTCTGGCTTCTCGATTACAGTTTGCTGGGTTGCAGACCAAGCTCCTACGTCATGTGGGTATTGTTGGTCTTGGTCGTGCTTTTGAAGATGCATTGGGTCTGTTTAATAAAACGGTTGGGTTTGATATTTTAGGTAATCAGAGTGAGGTCGCTGCCCCCATACTCATGAAGAAATTGGCAGATGTTTATTTCACAAAGGTTACCGCTTCTGCAGTATCCACTTTTTCATTATCTCCCCGACAATCGGCCTTATGGAAATCGCAGCAGGGTGATCACACCTCTGCTTGGCTAAGGGCAGTCCCTATTTTGGGGTTGGGTCAGACGATGAACGCAAAGACTTACCGATGTGTGTTGTGCTACCGGTTGGGTGTTCCATTGTTCTCTATCTCGACGGCATGCTCGGCCTGTTCAAGGGTTTTTACTGGGGATATTTTCGAGGATCACGCGGTGTCTTGTGCTGGTATGGTGGGTATTAAGCATCGAAATAATGTTGTTCGGGATTCCCTTGTTGATGTTTGTTATCGATCTGGGATTTCAGCGAGAAAGGAGGTTGACATTGGGTTGTCTGGAGGGAACGACAGGGCCCTCAGACCTGCAGATGTGTTACTTTATTCCTGGGATTGTGGTCGCGATGTTTGTGTTGACTTGACAGGGTCTTCTCCTTTGACACAGTCTGGGCTTTCTGACTATGTCCCTGGACGTGCTGTGGTTGATGCGGCTCGTCGGAAGCGGGTCAAGTACAAATCTAGCTGTCAGGCGATTGGTTATGGTTTCATTCCTTTCTCATTTTCTTCCCTTGGGGAATTAGAAAAGGATGCTGTTTCTTTGCTAAAGCGGGTTCAGAAGAGTTCGATGGCGCAAGATATTGGTGCCGGTGCTGCTGCTCATATTTTTACTAGGATAGGTTTTGCTATTGCTAGAGGTGTGGGGGCCCAGATTGTCTCTAGGCTTCCCACTAATTTTTTGTAAGTTTTAATACTTTTAAGTTTATTATTATATTTATTATTATAACAATAATAATAATAATAATAATAATAATAATAATAATAATAATAATAATAATAATAATAATAATCTTCTAACTATATCTAAAAGTTGACTCCTAGACCATTAATTAGGTTTTGCTTCACAATATTAAATGATGGTAAATAGTAAATAATGGTAAAAAAATAGGCATTATGTTAAAAATCTAAAATTCATTCAATGATACTTATAGCAAATATAAGTTCAAGCCATCTTACATTGAAAACTCTCATGATTGTGAGATAATAACCTGATTTGAGATTTACAGTCATTATTACCTTTCAATTACAATATTAAAGCAAATGAGTTTTAAGCGTGATAATAATGTGAATTTAAATGTTAATATCAATTATCATTGCATTAAATAACCATTTACATGAACTCTATTAAACTCATAAGCAAATTAAACGACTTCATATATGATTAACAAATTATTTCAATTGTGAAGGCATTTTCTTAATTACTATATAAACAAACATTGCAAACCAAAATTTATATAAACAATCCGAGAACCGTTTTTTTAATTCAAAGGAGATTTCTTTAATGTGTGTGGGGATATTAGAAGTGGTAGAAAGTTGAATGTCTTGGTAATGTGAACATGGATAGAGTTCGAGAACGGTATGATCATAATTATAGTTTTATGTTTGATTTCACATGTTTTATTTTTTTCATTGCAAAAGCGTAGTGCCCAATTTAACTCCAATATGAATTATCACTATATTGTGTTCAATATGTTTTATAATTGGGTCTCTTTATTTATAGGTTTTACTTCTCATTCCAATAACCGGTTTTATGTTATTTTGTAAATCGTATATGTTTATATTGTTCTTTCCTATAATTTGTGTTGTAGGTCTCTATCATATAGGTGAAATGATTAATGGAGATTGTGACAATATTGGACGGGTGATTATAATCGGTAAATATTCATTGAATATTCTAAAAGCAAATTCAAACTTTATGTGTGTTCTAATCGTCATTGTGTTATTTACTTGCTTTATGTCATTTGTTATAAGAATTCCCTATGTTTTCATTGAACTTTATTTAGAGGCATAGCTTATTGAGAGCTAAGGGTTGTGATGATGAAAGAAATATTAGGTTGTGTTAATTTATTTATGTTGAAAAGATTAAAATGTGTAATAGAGATGGATAAGAGTGGCTAAAGTGGCTAAAGTGGATCGAGTCTTGCTTTAAATCCGCATCCATTTCGGTCCTTGTTAACGGGTCACCAACAAAATAATTTCACCTTCAAAGAGGGAATCATCAAGGGGACCCCCTATCCCCTTACCTCTTCATCATTGCAAGTGAAGGACTAAACATTTTAGCAAAGATTGCGGTTAACAAGAAAATTATAAGGGGGATAGAAATCGGCCAAGATAAGATCAATATTTCCCACCTATAATTTGCGGATGATACGATACTTTTCAGGGATTGGAACAAAAGAAACATCATCAATGTTCATAAGACTCTTGAGTGCTATGAAAAGGTTTCGGGGCTTACGATAAATATGCAAAAAATCCATATATATGGCATTGGTGTTACTCAGGGAGAAATAGAAAATATGGCTAACAGATTGGGATGCACTCCGGGATCTTTTCCTTTCACCTATCTTGGGATGCCGATAGGTGATAGATTAAACAAGAAAGAAGCATGGAAACCTATAGTCGATAAATTTACCAAAAGGTTATTGGATTGGAAAGCAAGAATGATGTCATTCGGTGGAAGGTTGACACTCGTAAAGGCGGTCCTTAATAGTCTCCCTCTATACTTCTTTTCGTTGTTTCGCGCTCCTTCTTGCATCATCAATCTTCTTGAAGATATGAGACGCAAATTTTTCTGGGGGGGGGGGGGGCCCGGGGAATGATACTAAACTTTCATGTATTAAATGGGAAACAATTCTTTTACCTTACAATGAGGGTGGGTTAAATATTGGGAGTCTCAAAGCAAAAAATTGGTCACTACTTATCAAATGGTGGTGGCGTTTTTATACCGAAAACGATTCATTATGGGCCAAAACGATTAAAAGCATCTATGGGCGGGACGGGGGGTTGGGTTCTAATCGTGTTTGTGGCAATGTTAAGCAGAATACAGTGTGGTGAAATATAATTAAAGTGGGTGATGAATTGAGCAAGATCGGCATCAACATGAAAGCTTTACTAAAAAGAGAGATTGGCGACGGCAATGGGGTCAGTTTTTGGTTCGACCAGTGGGCATGTTCTTTACCTTTAAAAGACACATACCAGCGACTGTTTAGACTAGAGAAACAACCTTCGATTTGCATCAGCAGCAGGGTGATGTACGACGACAATACATGGGCTTTCAATTGGGAATGGACACGAGCACTTACAGGCAGGTTACATGGGGAAATAAATAGCATGATCGATCTCATCAAATCAGTTTCGTTATCTGGAAGTGGCCCAAGTAAATGGAAATTCGTGGGTGACAAAAGCTGGTCGTTTACTACAAAATCAATGAGCAAACTAATAGACGACAAAATTATTCCAAGAGAGGTCAACCCAACGACAACCATCAAGAATAATCTCATTCCGTTAAAGATTGGAATCTTCATATGGAGGGTACTAAGGAAAAGAATCGCGACAAAAGAGGAACTTGATAAGAGGGGAATCGACTTGGACACATTATTATGCCCTATGTGTAATGATGTGGTTGAGTCGGTAGATCACGCCATCTATTCATGCAAATCCGCTAAAGAAATATGGATTGGTATATTTAAATGGTGGAATCTTTCCCTCTCACCGGGTCTCACAATTGAAGATTTGATTAAAGGTTCGGGCTCGCTAATAATACATTCAAGCATGAAGAAAGTTTGGCAAGCGGTCGTGTGGGTCACATGCTATTTGATATGGAAGAATAGGAATCTCAAGGTTTTCAAAAATGACGCTTGGGCTACTCCGAAGATCATTAGTGAAATACAAGTGAAATCTTTTGAATGGATTAAAAATCATTCGCGGAAAACCTTCTCATCTTGGCTCCAATGGCTTGTGTGTCCGACAAATGTGTTGGGCATCAACCATGATCCGGGTTGAGTAGATTTGGATAGATTGTAATGAAATCGTATCGTGTACCTTTGTTTTCTCGTGTTTCATGTATTTGTAATTCTCGTGTCCGGTGCTAGTAGCTAGTTCGGCTACCTCACCAATTGTACATTTTTTACATACATACATACATATATATATATATATATATATATATATATATATATATATATATATATATATATATATATAGATAATTTGCTTTTAAAAAAAAAACATGTTAAATTAACATAGGGATGCTTAAAATGATGATGGTTAAGCAAAAAATCATATAGTTTTCTACATTACACATTCACATGGTAATTTTTGTTATGTTTCTTTTTTAATAATATTGGTTTTTTTGAATCCTACTCATTAACAAGCAACGACTAGAAACTAAATGCTCATGTCCATGTTGACTTTCACGATTAAAAGTGTGTGGCGTATATTAGATGAGGTTTGTGTCTGTTGACTTCCATTAATCATTTACTCATCTCATCAATTTTGTAACCGGTCACTTTTTATTTGATGATGTAATGACTTATGTACCTTTTGGATTCCCCAAATAATTCACTAATCTCATTAATTTTGTAAGTGACTTTGCATTACCACCTTAAAGGTTCATTTTGTTATCATGAAAGATGGTTCTCATTCATGTAGATCTTGCGTACCAATTGTATATTTTGCCTCAAACTGAGACATAAATCCGTAGTTTGATCATAAGACCTATAAGTTCAGCTATTCATTTTGTTACATGAATGTTTACGATATAATATACAGAGTGTATTTAAGCCCATGAATTTTGGCTACTGATATATTGTAATGTGGATCAAGACGTGCAACGCACGGGCTTTGTTCACTATATCTCTAAAAATTGACTCCAAATGTCATAAATATGATTATTTACCCATGCTATTTATTATTATGGTTAAAAAAATAACCACTTCACCCATCTATTATGATATTAGTAAAAACTATATTAGATGGTAAATTAAGTATAGTATATTAAATAGGGTTTGTATTAAATAGGATTAAATAAATAAAATAAAAAACTATATATATATATATATATATATATATATATATATATATATATATATATATATATATATATATATATATGTTATACTAAGTATATAATGTATTAAGTAGGGTTAAAAAAATAAAACCTACCAATATTATTATATATATTGAGTACTAAAAATGTTATTGTATTATAATGATTGCTAATTATGATTATGATTATTATTACGATAATAACTAATAATTATTATTGTAATATTTTTTCAACCAATTATTATTATTGTTATGTGGTCTATATAATCATATTGTTTGTCATAAATGCATAAAAGCATAATAATAAAAATAAGTTATAATTGTTTAGATCCTTTTATTTTTCAATACTATTCGCTTCAATTATGAAGGATAACCTTACTGGTAAAATATTATATTAATAAATATTTTTGTAGATATTTTTTAAAATGATAATAATGATTGATTTATTAACCATGTCATGATTAAAAAAAAATGATCTTATGAAAACGAATATTAACTAATACGTGTGGTCTATATAATCATAATTTTTTATTATAAAAGCATAAAAGCATAATAATAAAATTAACTAATAATTTTTCTAACACATTTATTTTTCTAATATTAAGTAAAAATATAAGTTTCAATCCTTTCATTTTCTGTATATTAAATAGATAGGTTTTAATCCTTTCAATTTCCTTATAATAAATAGATAAGTTTCAATCATTCAATTTTCTGATACTTAATAGCTAATTAACTTGATACAATGTTGCCTATAAATAAGATTTTTCATTTACGTTTTACTCATTTTACATTTCAGCATTACTCATACTTCACAAATATAATAAATAGTTTTACAGATATTCCTGTTTCATCTTCATCGTGGTCATCATTTTAATAAGTTGATTTGTTCTTTTACTCGAATATAATACGCATCCATCACCTTAATGTTAAATCGGTGTTACGGTAACACTCTATTTACATGTTATGATATTGGTGTTCATGTACATTGTTGCTTAGAGTTCATTTATAATTGTATTTTTGATTTGTGTACAGTTTTTATATGTACATTGTTGCTTAGAGTTCATTTATAATTGTATTTTTGATTTGTGTACAGTTTTTAAATTGTACATGTCCATGCTTGATTTAGTGTTTCTTTTACGTCGTTATAGACATTCCTTTATATTGTTTTTATTAGTATTTATTTTTTTAAAAACTTTGAATCATTTATGTCATGCACTATATATATATATATATATATATATATATATATATATATATATATATATATATATATATATAGCTATTTATTTAGAAAATAAACAATAACTTAATTAAGAAACTAACGAAAGGACTATGAACATAAATTATGTAACTTTTTATAATGTATATTGAGGGGTTAAAGTAGACTATGAAACACATATTTAAACATTTTCTTGATAAGAATAAAGAAAAATTATGATTTTTTTATTTTTAAAATAAATTAAGATAATAACTCATATCCTAAACAGATTTAATAGATCAATAATATTTTTAAATTAAAATAATGACAGAGAGAAAGTGAAAGAAATGATGAATTAAAATAAAAATGTTTATCGTAACTTACATATAAATTAATTGTCCTAATAGTTAATTCATTATTAAAGTGCTTAATAAATGATGGTGGAAATGTAAACAAATAAAAGGATAATAATGTATAACTAGCTATGAAATGGGTCGCGCGTTGCTGCGGCTCAGTTTGGTGTGTTTATGGTGATGTAGTGTTAGGTGCATTGTAGGCTGATGTTCTTGGGATATCATTGTTTTTGGTGTGCAAAGAAAATGGCTCAGGCTTTGGTGAGAAAAATGATTTGCAATATACCTTAATAATTGTTCCAGTATATACAGTAAATATTGTTTCGGTAGTTTATATTACAATACGCATAACGAAAATTGGTACCAACTCTTTATTATCAAATGAAAAGTAAGAATTTATACTTTAAAAAGTTTAAATGAATTGAAATTTTTTTAAAAGAAATTGAATTAGCCTTTGGGAAAAATAATAGCAGAATGATAATGTCTAATGGTGATACGACATAGCAAGAAGTATAAAATGACCAAAACGTTATTTCAGTAGTGAAGATGACCCACAATGTGTGATCAGAAATTGCTTGCAACAATGTAGTTCAACAATAAGAAAAACACTTTTTCGAAAGTATATAATTACAATTCAATACGTACATGGACAATTACTAAAAAAACCTTTTAAAATTAAAGTGTCACCAAATTGATAGCTCATAAAGATAGCATATTTTATTTCAAAAAGGAAGGATTCTATGTATTTTTTATGAAAACTACTAAAAAATACAATATTTTTGTGCCTAATAGTATATATAGTATTTTATTTAAAAAGAGTCTATGTATTTTTATGAAAACTACATGAGGTAGTACTCAATACTACAATGTTTTGAGTGCACAATAGCATATATAGTAAATAAATAGTATATAAATAGTAAAGAGTAAATAAATAAATTGTAACATGTGTGTTATATATTTTTATTTTTGAATTAAATATATATAATATGTAATGAACATGCTAATTATTAAATTTTCTATTTTGTAATATATAACCGATGAGATACTAATCTCTCTCGCTCTCTCTCTCTCTCTCTATATCTCACACACACACACACACACACACACACACACATACATACATACATACATACATACATACATACATACATACATACATACATACATACATACATACACACACACACACACACACACACACACACACACATATATATATATATATATATATATATATATATATATATATATATATATATATATATATATATATATATATATATATATGTTGATTATTTTGTCAGTATAAAAAATGTATTATCTATTATTAACATATATTATGAGTGGAAGAAAATGAATAGATGTTAAACAATATGTTATATATTATTATATATACTAAATACCGTAAATGGTATTTAGTTTTGATTGGTCCAAAATGAACGACGACCATGTCATCAAGGTTCTTTTTATTATATTACTATCAATTTAGGTTTTTGAAAACATCTTTTTCATTTCAATCCATTCGTCTCAATTATCGAACACAATCAAACACAATCAAAGTATAGAGTCTTAAAAATACATGAATACACAAACTTTAATATACAACCTAAGGATTTAACATATTTATTGCTTAACAAGTGGGAACATAAATATCAAAATATTGAAGTGTGGGACAATAAGTGCAAGACATAGGGCTAATATAAAGTCCAATAATTTAGTACCAAGTAAGAGTACTGCATATGTTAAGTAGTAGTTTGGTGACAAGGAGTCTCTTGGCCTCTTCATTAACAGCCCCAACCTCATGATGATATTACCAGTTCACATGAATAACATAATATTGTAATGTGGTACAATACGTGCAACACACAGTACATATAACAAACGTATCTCACTACGTGCAACGCACGAGCATTGCCTACTAGTAATAATAATAATAATAATATGATAATAATAATAATAATAATTAGATAAAAACTATAACGACGATAATAACGACGATAATAATAATCATTTTTAATAATAATATAAAAATTCAATTGACTATAACTTCTAATCCGTTCATCGAAACCATTCGATATCTAAATGAAAAGTTCTTAATTTTTCGCTAGCTTTCCAACGACATGCATATCTTATACCTTATCTCAACCGCATATGTAACTAATTCAGGATTCAACATAACCTATCTAATGACAATATCAAAAATACAAGCATGCATAATCCTACATACTCGAGCACTAGTCAGGGATACACTATTAATATGTAAAAATTAAACTATGAGTGCTTACGTATCAATATTGAGATTCAATATTGCAGGAAAGGTACGTAGACGCAACGGAGATGATAAACACTAGTTTGACCTCACGAGAATACCCTCGAACATTACCCATAACCTCCATAGCTATAACCCATAATTTCCTTAGCTCTATCCCGCTCATAAAAACCCGTTTTGAAATAGATCGCTCATGACCTCGTCGTAGTATTTTATGCATAATACTAATAATAGTAAGATTCTATAATAATAATAATAATAATAATAATAATAATAATAATAATAATAATAATAATAATAATAAATTTAATATAAATATTACGGAGTATGATATATGTGTGTGTGCAGAGGTGAATTCGATCGAGTTTTATAAACCCGTTTGGTGGACCTCAGCTCCGCGATTGCGAAGAGACAAAGGCCAAAAGCTCTGCGATTGCGGAGCCCTCAGTTACAGCTCATTTCCACTTCATTTTTCTGCCGACGGTTTATATAATAGAATTATATATATATATATATATATATATATATTAAATCTTTATAATTAATTAAATATTATATTATATTTATATGCATAGTTAACTTGTAATTTTAGTTTCAAAGACTCGTACATTGACACACGACTATAGTCTCGGTTTCCGTTTCTCGAACGCGTCTTCGTACACTTAGAAAACTAGTACTTTATGTTTTGTGTTACGTACCTTTATATATAACAAGACTCAAATCAATGAAAAACAATCCCACTCAAAGTGTAACTTATTCATTTGAGTGTTTTGATCATTTGCTTCTTTAAATCAATTGCTCGTTGTTTATTACAATATATTATTTTAAATTAAACGTTTTATGATTAGTCAATATTATACTTTAACACTTTGTAAAATATATATATTTATATATTCATTTAAAAATATACATATTGTATGTAATTGAAATATTTATTTAATCATATAATATTTAGTTTTTCAAAACTAATTATATTTTAAAATTTGTTTTAAAATCGTTTTTTAAATATAATAACATGTAACGTTTACACTTTAAAACCTAATCTGATATTATTCATTTTTATGTTAGTATTTATTTGAAAACATTTCTAAATATCAATTGAATCAAATAACCAATGTTACTATCATTTACTTAACTAATTCGAAATCATATACATAATCATGTTTTAACACACGTTGCAAATCATTTATATAATTAGTTCTAATAAATAACATTCTGACTTATGTATATATTTAAATTCATTCTTTAAAAGGTTTCTTCTATATCAATAAACGATTTCAATATTATGAAAACTAAATAATTATCTTATCAAAAGACACGAGGCAATTATTGCTTTATAAGTTAAGCAGAAATCTCCACTAACCTTTGTCCAGTTATCATTAATTGATACATTTGTCCTCACATGTAAATTACTTTACCATTTATTCCGAATACCGTTAAAAAGGAATAGATTTCCCAAATCATAGTGGTCCTCATAACAGAGACCTGTAATCATAATTCAATGTATCTGATAATTCAATCATTTGATATTATCTTCTAATTCCCTCGATAAACATGTTGAAACAAATACGTTCATGTAAAGTATTATACGTTTAATACTTTGTTAATATTTTCAAATTTATAATATATACATGTATATATATATATATATATATATATATATATATATATATATATATATATATATATATATATATATATATATATATATATATATATATATATATATATATAATCATATCCATTTATATATTGGTTCGTTAATCGTCAAAACTTGGTCGAGATTAAATGAATGTATGAACATAATTTAAAATTTTTGAGATTTAACTTAATAACTTTGCTTATCGTGTCGGAATAATATAAAGATTAAAGTTAAAATTTTGGTCGAAAATTTCTGGGTCATCACAGTACCTACCCGTTAAAGAAATTTTGTCCCGAAATTTGATTGGGATGGTCATGGCTGACAATAAGTATGCTTTCATGACAATTATGAGTTGATAAATAGAATTTTATTATCATTGAGTATTATGGATAAAACAATCCGTTTATGTGAAGAGTATGAGTGAAGTTATTACAAAAGAGTGAAATGAATAAAAGTAGATTTCGTCATATCTTCTGACGTAGATAGGATGGATTTCCAAGTTCAAGAGATTTGAAGAAAATCTTCGTGACAAGATTTGATTCTTTGGTAATCAAAGGATTTAGGATCCATTTTAAATGCATCATCTGTTTCGATTGCTCTGTCGGAAATTTTTCTATAAATCCACCCCTTCGTTTTCTCCACTCACACCTTCTATTCTTTCTCCCTCAATTCATTATTTAAAACATTCGTCAATATGCTCCATCCGGTTCCGATTCTTGATATACTCTTAACTTTCATATCTGTCATTCTTCTTTTTCATCTACCACCGGAAGAATCTATTTACTTTTACTATACCCTTGGGTTTATAGTGTTTTTAGTCCTCCCTTGTCTTTATATTGCTATATGCATCGATATCTACAGTTTATAATTTCTGGGTTATTGTTGGTTTTTATATCTTCCCTTATATTTCAAAGTCCCTGCTTCTGTCTTCTATAATCATTGTCATTCACAGTTAATGCTCCCTTCTATTTGCTGCGATTTATACTCCAACTTCCATTTCAGAGCTTTATGCTTTTGTCTCCTCTTCCCGACTTCAAATCAAACGATTAATGGTCTAGAATTCGTAGGTATGAATTTCGGAATGAACATGGTTAATGTTCTAGGAAGAAAATTGTAATGGCATGATCTTGATTTGTTAAATTACCAGAATACCTCGAAAAAGGATGAATCATTAAGAAATATTTTCTTGATATTTTAGAGGTTAAATAGAATACAAGAGTCGTGTAACATGGCACATGATAATGTTATGATCTAAGATTCATCATGTTTCATTTAGAAACTCAGCATGAATTTGTAACACCCCGTTTTCCCCGTATATGATTTATAGGTGTATTGGGTATGTACGAATGGCGTATGAAGGGTTCGGGACATGTTTGGGTGTTGAGGTCTTGTATGCAAGGAAAGGAGTCAGATCACGTGGAATGTCGCGGCGCGACATATGAGGTCGCGGCGCGGCAATCAACTAGAAATCAGATCAGAAAGTGTGGTAAAGAAGGCACCAGACTCAGGCAAAGGTCGCGGCGCGACCATTAATGCCGCGGCGCGGCGATACGGGCAAACTGGCACCAGCCTCTTGTAATTTTAAATGAAGTTCAAGGGCAATTTAGTCATTTCACGTTTGAGCCAGATTTGAGGCTTTAACCTCATCCATTCATTCCTTTTTCTTATTTCTTTTCCCTTTTCATTTCATTTTCCTCTCAAAAACTCAAACACCCAATTGGATTCAAGTGGGATTTTGGAAAGGAAGAAGCGGGTTTTGATCTTTGGTGTAGTTGACAAGTGTGTTCTCCTCGTTCTTAGCTACACGGTGATACTAGTGGTAAGCTCTAACTCCGAATTTCGTTTTTGTGTTCTTCATTCAAATTTAGGGCTTTTGATTTTATGATTTATAGATGAAACCCATTTAGTTGTTAATTGGAGATTAACACCAATATTCGGGCTTATTTTTGTTGTTAATGTCGGGTTTTGGGTTTGGTGTGCAAGTTCATGCTTGTAAGACTTGTAAATGGTGTATAATCACTAGTATTAGTGATTATTGAGGTTTTGGGGACATTTAGGGTTCTTGGAGTTGACTAATTTTGACTAGAGCCAAAATTAGGGTTTGGTGATGATTTTGACCCGATTGTTGATTTACTAAGGTTTATAAACTTAAAATGGATTAAGTTGAAGTATTAAACCGAGTTAAATGTGTTTTGGTGTCAAGACTTGTAAACGGTGAGATTTTGACTTAATGGGTCAAAATTAGGGTTTTGGTGTCAAAATGGGTGAGACATGTGTTTAACACTTGTGTTTGGGTTTACTTGGCATATTAGGACCATTTTCACCCGTGTTAGTAATTATTGGTTAGTTTGGGCGCGGTTTGTACTTGGAATTACATTTGGGTCGAATTTGCACTAAGTGTCAAATTGGGTTGGTTTGTAAATCCAATCTAAGTGTGTTGTTGTATTTGTGTTAATGGAATAGGTACTTTCCATTGACGTGTTGCGGATTACTTGGTTGCTTTCTTCAAGGCGAAATAGGTGAGTGTTAATATCCTATATGCATATGTATGTGTAGGATGGGTGCGGGTCGGGTGAAGTGGTTCTCGGTTATAGAGCTCACTTCACATATAGGTGGATTGATGGATTTGTGTGTAGGTCCAATTGGCACGGTTGTGCGTTTTGGTTGACCATCTTTGACGAGGTGCACACCTTGCGTGTACTCTATCACATGGGCGTGTGATGTGGATTATATAACCCCAATGGCGAAGGGTTAATATTGTGAGTGGAATAATTATGCGTGAATGTATGTAATGTATTTAATTGTGTTGTACGAATGTGGTATTGTCGCGTTGTTTAAGACACCACGTTCTATGAAACGAGTAGTATTGTCGCGGTGTTTAAGACACTACTCATTGTGGAATTGACGAGTAGTATTGTCGCGGTGTTTAAGACACTACTCATTGTGTAATTGACTTGTGGTATTGTCGCGGTGTTTAAGACACCACAATGTCATGGGAGTGGAAGTGTCGCGGTGTTCAAGACACCACTCATTGTATTGAATGAAGTGTGGATTCGTCGCGGTGTTTAAGACGCCACATTGTTGTAAGGGTGAGTTAGTCGCGGTGTTTAAGACATCACCCGGGGGACTAGTGATTACGCGGTGTATAAGTAACACTAGTGGATGTTATGAACTCCAACGGACTTACATGTACCGTTCTCTTGTATACTTGGTTAACCATGGTTATTGTGTTGTAAGCGTAAGCAAATTATGTTATTCGAGAGATATATACATATATATACATATATATTGTATACATATAATGTTGTATTGTCGTGTTGTAGCTAACCCTCCGGGTGTAGCTTATTGGCATTGTTCACATCGTTGTTGGCAAACTTATATTTTGTTGATGTATCTTTAGCTCATTGCTTAGTGATCTTACGGTATGCTTAGACTAGCTTGCCTTTATGTTTGGATGCTCCGGTATGCGGTATTTGCTATTTTGTGGCGTGTCCATTTTATGCATATATATGTATGTAGTATATTCTCACTCACTAAGCGTTAGCTTACCCTCTCGTTGTTGACTCTTTTTATAGATCGCATGTGGATTGGTGGCTCGGGTAAGCGCGAGGACTAGAAGACGTGCATAGTTGCTTTAGTGACTTACTTTTGGATCATTTAGGATTGGGTAGCGTATTCCCAAATCACCATGCCCGGTTTTGTGTAAACGTAACTAGTCGGGTCATAATGATTATAACCGGTTTACGATTTAATTAATGAACCATTGTATTAAGGAGTTTAAATCATTAATGTATGTTTTAAGTTTGATGAACTTACTTTGATAACAAATACGTTTTGGAATATGTGTAACGGGACCTAAAGTATTATTTAACGCGTATTAAAAGGAAAAAATTTTATGGGCCGGTTTTAATACGGGTTGGGTTGTTTCAAGTAGTATCAGAGCATGGTCTAAGGGATTTAGGTGACTTGAGATAGGTGCCTAGACTTAGACTTTTGTGTGTGCTTATTTGTTGCGGGACTTGTAGGTGTACGGGTCGGAATGGGAACTTGGTTAGTGCCTTAGCGTGTAGGTGAACTAACTGGTATTTTGGCTTGTGTTGTGATGTAATTCTTGCGTGTGCTTATATCGTGTAGAATTTGGTTGTGTTTGTTTATATCATCGAGCGAGACGGTCGTTGTACTAACGAGTCGATGCGGCGTGTGTGCGTAATAAGAACTTGCAATCCTTATTACGGGTGCAAATCGTGTCTAACAAGTGATGTACGATGAGTGTTTAGCAAGATGGGCCGGTGTTGTGTGTGTGGTTTTATACGTTCGTGATCTAATCGCTTTGCATTCCTTAGAATGGCGACGGGAAGTGGGATCGATACGAACGATTTGGAGTTTAACGCTAGAGTTGCGGCCGCCGTTGCGGAGCAAATGAGTGCGTTTCGAGAAGAAATGGATAGGAAGTATTCCGAACTTCAAAGTAGTAGTGAAATGGAGCGTTATCTTAAGAGCTTCATGAGGACTAAATCCCCGATGTATGACGGAAAGTCGGATCCTTTGGTGAGCACAACTTGGATTTCGGACGTCGAAGGGTGTTTCCGTACTATTGATTGCCCTTCCGAGAGAAAGACGAGACTCGCTACGAGTTTGTTGCGGGGTAGGGCGAGGGATTGGTTGGATGGTAAGATTGATCTTGTCGGTGGTGAAACGTTTATGGCCTTATCGTGGGACGAATTTAAGGAGGAATTCTTCGAGGAATTCCGGACTTCGGCCGATTTGTGGGAATTGCGTAATGAGTTGCGAAATTTGCGACAAGGATCTATGGATTTAAATACTCTCAAGACGACCTTTATGGCGAAGGCTCGTTTTTGTCCGGAGTATTTGGGAAGTGATCGTTTATTAATGGGGGATTTCTATCGGACTTTGAATGACGACTTGAAAAGAAAAATTAGACGTGGTCAAGCGAAATCGTTTTCGGAATTATTCGACTTGGCTAGGGGTTTCGAGTCGCATACACGATCGAAGAAGGGTGAGCCTTCAAGGGATAGAAGGGTTGTTTCTTATGGTGCTCCGAGTAAGAGGACTAAGGGTCCGAGTGTGAGCACGGGTGGTACGCGGACGAGTATATCGAATTCTAGCGCGTCTAGATGTTACAATGGTGGCATGAGGAGTCACAAGTCTTGGGAATGTTCGATGCCGTTTGAGTTTGAGTTGTTAATGCCTTGTGTTGTGCATATTGTTGTTATGGGTGACGTTCCTAATGGAAGTACCCTATGGTGACGTTTGATTGTCGGGCGAAGGGCGTAAGACTTGGTGCAACCAAGCATTCCTTGATATTTGAGAAATGTTTCTACCAAGCCACGGAAATGGTTTTGGTGTTCGATTGTTAAGCGCGTGTTCGCTTTTATGTTGAAGTGATGAACCATGAGGTTCGTCGGGTGGTTGGAACCCTTGAGATCGAGTGTTTTTAATCTCGATGTGTGTTGGTAATGGAGTCTACATGATGCAACATTAGGTGCCTCTTTTATACCTACTAGCGTGGTGTTCGACTCCGATTGTGTTGCGGTACGCTTTCGTTCAAAGTGTATAAGGATTGGTTAAAATCCTTCGTGAACTCGAGGTTAGAGCGAGATGTGGTGATGGGTCGTGTGTACCCAATCGTTGGTAAAGTCTACATTTGGTAGCACTGTACGGTAGTACGAGTTATGGATATGGAACGTAGTTCCAAGTGGGGGAGTTACACTCCCGCACGAGGAAGTTTTAGGGTGAGATTTTGGATAGTGCTTATGGTAGATCCGAAACTTGTGTTGGGACCTAGTTTTTGGTCGATTTGTGGTGGAGTACAATTTTGGTTCAAGTTGTACTATCGGTTTGGATTTAAATTACCACCGAGGTGGTAATGTGGTAAATCTCATTGAGAGATAATGGATGTGTTTGGCGAGCAAGGTGAAATCCCTCGGTTAAGGGATGTGTGTGTGTCGGATTCTCTTTTAGAGAATTATTGTTTGGTTCCTATGTTTGATATAGGTGGTTCTTGCTCGATTGTGGGTGGTTAGTGGTATCCGTTAGGGTTCCCCATAGTGTAGCAGAGCGCGATGTTGCACTACTCGATGTTTGAGGCCAAGTGCGTATGAGATTGGTGAAGCATGACCTTCGGGGTCCGCTGACTTCATCATGGTATTGTTGATTGGTGAAGCATGACCTTCGGGGTTCGCTGACTTCATCATGGTATTGATGATTGGTGGAGCATGACCTTCGGGGTCCGCTGACTTCATCATGGGAGTAGTGTTATATCGGCAAGGTATAACACTATCGGGAAATGCGAGTACCGGTGGGAAATGCGAGTACCATTCCTTGTGTGTGGTTTGAGACGTGAATATCGGGTTGATCGTATTCACAATGTTTCGGGTTGTTTCGGCCATGTTGAGTTGTGATCTATCGGTTGTTTTATACACCGATGGTGGGGTCGTCAGGACCATGTGGTTTGATCTATTGGTTGTTTTATGCACCAATGGTGGGGTCGTAAGGACCATGTTGTAGGAACTATCGGGTGTTTTTAAACGCCGATGGTGGGGTCGTGAGGACCATGTGGTATGATTAGTGATGCGATAGCCGTGTTTCGCTCACGTGTTGTTACGGGTGTGACGGTAGTCGATTTTGTACACCTTTGGATTTGGCGTTTTCATGGTCGTTTTGGGCGCTATCGGTTTTAGCCTTTTGATTATGATGTTACGGTAGTTGCGTATTGATCGTATTGCGCACCACAAGGGATGTTTAGTGATTTGGTGTTATCCGTCAGGATTCGTTTGGTTCGGTCTTCATCGTTTCGGGTTGTTGACCTTAGGTGGAGACTTGATTGCTTTTAGTGTTGTACTCGGTAAGGGTACGCTAAGGGGTTGATATCTCGGTACGAGATTGGTTGAGTTTTCTCGATGTTAGGGAATGAACATGGTTTTAGTGCTCGGATTGTGGATTTGATAAATCGCGGGTGACGATTTAGTTGTTAAAGGTGATTCATTGGGAAGAATTGCTTAGGAAAGTCGGTTGGGACTTATGTTTGAGGATCGTGAAGTGTGGTCCGTTTGGGTTCGTGACTAGGATCACGAGGACGTGATCGGATTTAAGTGGGGGAGAGTTGTAACACCCCGTTTTCCCCGTATATGATTTATAGGTGTATTGGGTATGTACGAATGGCGTATGAAGGGTTCGGGACATGTTTGGGTGTTGAGGTCTTGTATGCAAGGAAAGGAGTCAGATCACGTGGAATGTCGCGGCGCGACATATGAGGTCGCGGCGCGGCAATCAACTAGAAATCAGATCAGAAAGTGTGGTAAAGAAGGCACCAGACTCAGGCAAAGGTCGCGGCGCGACCATTAATGCCGCGGCGCGGCGATACGGGCAAACTGGCACCAGCCTCTTGTAATTTTAAATGAAGTTCAAGGGCAATTTAGTCATTTCACGTTTGAGCCAGATTTGAGGCTTTAACCTCATCCATTCATTCCTTTTTCTTATTTCTTTTCCCTTTTCATTTCATTTTCCTCTCAAAAACTCAAACACCCAATTGGATTCAAGTGGGATTTTGGAAAGGAAGAAGCGGGTTTTGATCTTTGGTGTAGTTGACAAGTGTGTTCTCCTCGTTCTTAGCTACACGGTGATACTAGTGGTAAGCTCTAACTCCGAATTTCGTTTTTGTGTTCTTCATTCAAATTTAGGGCTTTTGATTTTATGATTTATAGATGAAACCCATTTAGTTGTTAATTGGAGATTAACACCAATATTCGGGCTTATTTTTGTTGTTAATGTCGGGTTTTGGGTTTGGTGTGCAAGTTCATGCTTGTAAGACTTGTAAATGGTGTATAATCACTAGTATTAGTGATTATTGAGGTTTTGGGGACATTTAGGGTTCTTGGAGTTGACTAATTTTGACTAGAGCCAAAATTAGGGTTTGGTGATGATTTTGACCCGATTGTTGATTTACTAAGGTTTATAAACTTAAAATGGATTAAGTTGAAGTATTAAACCGAGTTAAATGTGTTTTGGTGTCAAGACTTGTAAACGGTGAGATTTTGACTTAATGGGTCAAAATTAGGGTTTTGGTGTCAAAATGGGTGAGACATGTGTTTAACACTTGTGTTTGGGTTTACTTGGCATATTAGGACCATTTTCACCCGTGTTAGTAATTATTGGTTAGTTTGGGCGCGGTTTGTACTTGGAATTACATTTGGGTCGAATTTGCACTAAGTGTCAAATTGGGTTGGTTTGTAAATCCAATCTAAGTGTGTTGTTGTATTTGTGTTAATGGAATAGGTACTTTCCATTGACGTGTTGCGGATTACTTGGTTGCTTTCTTCAAGGCGAAATAGGTGAGTGTTAATATCCTATATGCATATGTATGTGTAGGATGGGTGCGGGTCGGGTGAAGTGGTTCTCGGTTATAGAGCTCACTTCACATATAGGTGGATTGATGGATTTGTGTGTAGGTCCAATTGGCACGGTTGTGCGTTTTGGTTGACCATCTTTGACGAGGTGCACACCTTGCGTGTACTCTATCACATGGGCGTGTGATGTGGATTATATAACCCCAATGGCGAAGGGTTAATATTGTGAGTGGAATAATTATGCGTGAATGTATGTAATGTATTTAATTGTGTTGTACGAATGTGGTATTGTCGCGTTGTTTAAGACACCACGTTCTATGAAACGAGTAGTATTGTCGCGGTGTTTAAGACACTACTCATTGTGGAATTGACGAGTAGTATTGTCGCGGTGTTTAAGACACTACTCATTGTGTAATTGACTTGTGGTATTGTCGCGGTGTTTAAGACACCACAATGTCATGGGAGTGGAAGTGTCGCGGTGTTCAAGACACCACTCATTGTATTGAATGAAGTGTGGATTCGTCGCGGTGTTTAAGACGCCACATTGTTGTAAGGGTGAGTTAGTCGCGGTGTTTAAGACATCACCCGGGGGACTAGTGATTACGCGGTGTATAAGTAACACTAGTGGATGTTATGAACTCCAACGGACTTACATGTACCGTTCTCTTGTATACTTGGTTAACCATGGTTATTGTGTTGTAAGCGTAAGCAAATTATGTTATTCGAGAGATATACACATATATATACATATATATTGTATACATATAATGTTGTATTGTCGTGTTGTAGCTAACCCTCCGGGTGTAGCTTATTGGCATTGTTCACATCGTTGTTGGCAAACTTATATTTTGTTGATGTATCTTTAGCTCATTGCTTAGTGATCTTACGGTATGCTTAGACTAGCTTGCCTTTATGTTTGGATGCTCCGGTATGCGGTATTTGCTATTTTGTGGCGTGTCCATTTTATGCATATATATGTATGTAGTATATTCTCACTCACTAAGCGTTAGCTTACCCTCTCGTTGTTGACTCTTTTTATAGATCGCATGTGGATTGGTGGCTCGGGTAAGCGCGAGGACTAGAAGACGTGCATAGTTGCTTTAGTGACTTACTTTTGGATCATTTAGGATTGGGTAGCGTATTCCCAAATCACCATGCCCGGTTTTGTGTAAACGTAACTAGTCGGGTCATAATGATTATAACCGGTTTACGATTTAATTAATGAACCATTGTATTAAGGAGTTTAAATCATTAATGTATGTTTTAAGTTCGATGAACTTACTTTGATAACAAATACGTTTTGGAATATGTGTAACGGGACCTAAAGTATTATTTAACGCGTATTAAAAGGAAAAAATTTTATGGGCCGGTTTTAATACGGGTTGGGTTGTTTCAGAATTACTGTAATATAATCACGTTGATCAAGTGTCATTATATTATACTAACTCATGCTTCAGTTCCCAAAACTACTTCAAAACATTCATAATTTAAACTCGATGGTTTCAGAATTTAGAAACTAAAATAGTTTCTTTTATGATGTAACACAGATAGCGCGAAGAGGTAAATGATTTCAGATAAGAATAATTATGAAAATATCTTCAGAAATATTGAGGATATTTATAATGAAAGATACGATGATATCTTAGAATTTCTAATATCAGAGGATGATGAAGGATATTGTCCGCAGGGGTTTAGAGTCATGAGCAAGGTATTCGTTAGTGACTTCAGCAGATACTGAATCATTTGGATTCTTTGAAGGCAGATTCAGCCTTTGTGAATTATCCACAGCCTCCTTCATACTTTGCTCAATCCGTTTTCCAGTTCTAAAACTTCTCTTTTTCTGAGCTTTGCCAATACACTATTCTTTATCATCAAACTTTTTACTGTTAAGGTCGTTTGAAGTTTTTGCTGCTTCATCAGCATTTTTCAAAATTTTGAGAACTAGTTCGCAAGTTAGGTGAAATGTCCCGTTCATATTGATTATAAACGTTCCATATTAATTGATTTTGTTGCGAGGTTTTGACCTCTATATGAGACGTTTTTCAAAGACTGCATTCGATTTTAAAAACAAACCATAACGTAGATTATCAAGTAATGATAATCTAAAAGATAACGTTTTACACACGACCATTACATAATGGTCTACAATACTATTACACATCGATATAAATCTCTGAATGCAGTTTTTAAACAAATATCATACAAGCATGGACTCCAAATCTTGTCCTTAATTTAGTATACGACAGCGGAAGCTTCTTAATAATCACCTGAGAATAAACAAGCTTTAAATGTCAACAAAAATATTGGTGAGTTATAGGTTTAACCTATATATATCAAATCGTAATAATAGACCACAAGATTTCATATTTCAATACACATCCCATACATAGAGATAAAAATTATTCATATGGTGAACACCTGGTAACCGGCATTAACAAGATGCATATAAGAATATCCCTATCATTCCGGGACACCCTTCGGACATGATAATAACGAATTTGAAGTACTAAAGCATCCGGTACTTTGGATGGGGTTTGTTAGGCCCAATAGATCTATCTTTAGGATTCGCGTCAATTAGTAGATCGGTTTACTAATTCTTAGGCTACCAAGCAAAAAGGGGCATATTCGGTTTCGATCATTCAACCATAGAAAGTAGTTTCATGTACTTGTGTTTATTTTGTAAAACATTTATAAAACTGCATGTATTCTCATCCCAAAAATATTAGATTTTAAAAGTGGGACTATAACTCACTTTTACAGATTTTTCCCTTCGTCGGAAATAAGACTTGGCCACGGGTCGATTCACGAACCTATACAAATATGTACATATATATCAAAGTATGATCAAAATATATTTACAACATTTTATATTACGTTTTAATGATTTGAGTTTGTTAAGTCAGCAGTCCTCGTTAGTAACCTACAGCTAGTTGTCCACAGTTAGATGTACATAAATAAATAAATATAAATTATCTTGGATCAATCCACCACCCAGTTTATACAAGCCTCAGGCTAGATCACAACTCAAACTATATATATTATTTTGGAATCAACCTCAACCCTGTATAGCTAACTCCAACATTACTGCATATAGAGTGTCTATGGTTGTTCCAAAATATATTATATAGATGGGTCGATATGATATGTCAAAACATTGTATACGTGTATATGGTATCCCAATATTACATAATATATATTAGAATACATGTATAATACAATATAAGTTGGTTAAGTTATGATTTGTATAAGTTTGTTACAAGTTTCACGTAGCTACAACAAGCAAAAATTATCCAATCTTGTTTTACCCATAACTTTTTCGTTTTAAATCCGTTTTGAGTGGTTCAAATTGCTATGGTTTAATATTAAACCCTAGTTTATGAAACTGAACAGAAAAAGTATAGGTTTATAGTCGGAATTATAGGTTACAAATCATTTTTGTAGAGGTAGTCATTTCAGTCGAAAGAACGACGTCTTGATGACCATTTTGAAAAACATACTTCCACTTTGAGTTTAACCATAATTTTTGGATATAATTTCATGTTCATAAGAAAAATCATTTTCCTAGAAGTATAGTTTTTAAATAAAAGTTTATCATGGGTTTTAATTATCCAAACCAAAACAGCCCCCGGTTTTACTACAACGGCTTATGTCCAGTTTTAAGGTATTCTTCGTGTTTCCAGGTTTTAAATCATTAACTTAGCATATCATATAGATATAGAACATGTGTTTAACTGATTTTAAAAGTTAAGATAGAAGGATTAACTTTATTTGCGAACAAGTTTAGAATTAACTAAACTATGTTTAGTGATTACAAGTTTAAATCTTCGAATAAGATGGTTATATATATATGAATCGAATGATGTTATGAACATCATTACTACCTCAAATATAGTAGGTAAACCTACTGAAAATGACAAGAAATAATCTTGAGCTTGAATGGATCTTTGATGGCTTGGAAGTTCTTGAAGTAGAATCATGACACAAAAACAAGTTCAAGTAAGATTTCTACTCGAATTAAGATAGTTAAAGTTATGGAAATCGAATCAAAATTTGGATATGAATATTACCTTGAATTAGAATGATAACCTACTGTAAATAACAAAGATTTCTTGAGGTTGGATGATCACTTGAAATGGATTTGCAAGATTGAAAGTAAACTTGCAAACTTGAAAGGATTTTCGAAGTGTTCTTGAAGTGTTCTTCCTATGATGATTAAAGCTTGATTCTTGAAGTAATTTTTGATGAAGATGATGATTAGTTACTGGAAAAATTCGTTCATAAGTGTGTGTGTGTTGAGAGAGAATTAGAAAGAGAATTGGAAATGAAATGAAGTTAATGGTGAGTGGAGAGTGGTGAGTGGGGTTAAAAGGAGTTCTTGTTTTTGTTTCCTTACTTATAATGTGACGACCCGGAAATTTCTGATCAAATTTAAACTTAGTCTTTATATGTTTTCAACACGATAAGAAAAGTCTGTGATATTGAAATCTCAAAAACTTTGAACTGTGTTAATATATGCAATTAGCCTTCGGCCATATATATATTATTGTAATTAGTATTTTTAATAGTATCATCAATAATAATATTATTATTTTATAATTACTCTTATCTTCATTATTATTATCAGTAATATTATAATTAATATTATTAACATTATTAAAATCATTAGTATAAATTTTATAGTTATTATTATTATTATCATTAATAATTAATAATATAATTGTTATTATTATTATTACTATTATATTGTTACTATTATTATTCATAATATTAAGAGTAATATTATTATTATAGAAGATTAATTATAATACATAAATTAAGATATATATATATATATATATATATATATATATATATATATATATATATATATATACAATATATAAAAACAGATATACTGAATTGTACAAGTATATTATATGATATATATATATATATATATATATATATATATATATATATATATATATATATATATATATATAAATGTATATACTGTATATAATACTTAATGATATAAATCCTATGTATTAATATATATACAGAGACCAATAATCAGTTCTTATCCCAATCATAAACTGTAACCAATTCGTTTTCTACCTAAAATTATTGAATGACATAATCAATTAGTGTACGAGTCATATTAGAAAATTGGATCTGTTATTATTTTCTTCTTCTCCTGTTTCAAATTGTATAAACTGTCGTGTAAATCAAGCTAGCAAACAAAGTGTAATTAGAATCAAATGAGCTGTAATGATGTTACTTAGTTGCTACAAAACTACCTGCTATCACTTTTTTCAACGAAAACATCGAAATTAAAATAGAAAGAAACCCAATATCTTTTTCTTCAATCCCTTCTGCAAAGTATGTTTATGATTCGGTTCAAGAACAAGTTGTTGCTACACCCCTTCTTATATTTTCTCTTCGTAAATAAACAATAAACCCTCCTCAAAAACATGCTGTAAATCCATCTTCAAAACCATCATAAACCACCCTCATCAACCCTTATATATTTCTCTTTAGCGTAAGCAACACAACCTTCACTTGTGCAATAATTAAGGCTGCTATTTTCTTAGATATGCAACAACATCAAACAACACTATCTGTATGCTGCTACTCGCTGTTGTTTTGTTTTAACCATGATCACAAACTGCCTCAAAACCTGCTGCTCTTGTTGCTGGATCAGATGGTTACCATAACCACCTGTAGCCTTCTATTTTATTACTGCTACTCTATTAATTTCTGTTTTATTTCTCTTTGGTCGACGCAAGGAAACAAGAAACTGGTACGTTTATGTTTCAGTTCGTGAAACTTACAAAACAAATGAAGAAAGAAGTTCTACCACATATTTAATTAGGTCTTTCCAACTTGTACATATAATAATAATACAACTAGACTTGTGGAGCTAGGTGGAACTAATTGGCAGACAACTTTCAATTAAACAAATAATTGAGCTTGCATGCGTTGAAATTTTTTTGACAATGAGTGTTGGAACTTGGCCGAGTGCCTTTATTTTTTTAGTTCATCGTGACCTTTAATGTCCCTTAGTGGGCCGAGAATAGATGGTACCTTTAATTTTTTTTAGTTCATCGTGGCCACGGGTTAGTTTTCCAATGGATCAAGATAATAGATGGTAATATTACAAGATGATGTAAACGATGATAATTCATGATGTATGTACAGATTAGGATAATGATATATGATATAGAATAGTTTGACGATGATGAACATGATAAGATGATGATGATTAATCTATGACCCTCGAATGTTGTTTTCTACTCGGGTCTTTCATTTTATTCTTCTAATTCGGTTTATGAACCGTTGATAGATTACAATTAATGGGACTCAAGAAATTGGACCGATTGATTTGATGATTGTATTTCGGTGATAATATTATATGGTGATAATGATAATCGCGATGGCTTAATGATGTATGATGTATTAAGATGGCGAACGAATGATATAGATGATAATGATGATTGGGTTCTAAGTTTAGAAGAGAAACAAATAGAAATTTATGAGTTAAATAAATTTAAGTTACGAATTGATTCAGTGTAAACGAATTGGAGCAGTTGGTTTAGGAGTGTTTGGTGGGTTAACGGGAGGTCGCGGGTTCGAGCCTTGTCTGAGGATTTTTCTTAAGCAAAAAGCTTTTAAAGGTAGTTTCAAGTATTATATTTTTTTTATTGTTATTATTATTATTAATTGTTGTTGTTATTAAGTTAATTAATATTATTATTATTAATTAGGGATAAGTTAATTATTATTATTACCATCATTAACACAATTAAAAATTATTATCATTATTGTTATTACTAAGCACAATCATTAAGTATTAGGAGTATTATTAATATTATTAGTAATATAGGTATTATGATCATTATTATGGCTACGATTACTATTATTATTATTATTATTTTGAAAGCAATACAAATTATTATTATTATCATTAACATTAGTATTAGTATCATTTTTATTATTATTATTATTATCATTGTATCATTTTTATTATTATTATTATTATTATTATTATTATTATTATTATTATTATTATTATTATTATTATTATTATTATTAGTATTATTATTATTATTATTATTATTATAATTATTATTATCATTATATTTATTAAATTAAGTATAATTATTAATATTATCATTATCAAGATTTGTATATATTATTATCATCATTTTTACTAACACTATTATTAATTATTATTATTATTAGAATCCTTATTTTTACAAAAATATTACAACTTTCTATTATAAATATTATTTTACCAAATAAAGTAGTAGTTATATAAAAACATATTTTAATATAATCCTATATATATAAAGATATTAATCTTAATACATTACATAATATAAATAAACTTAGTAGATTAAATGTGATATGTGTTGATATATACATGATATAGGTTCGTGTATCCGAGGCCAACCCTATACTTGTTCAATGTCGTTCTATGTATTTTTACTACAAAATACATTAGGTGAGTTTCATTTGCTCCTCTTTTCTATTTACATTTTTGGGACTGAGAATACATGCGCTTTTATAAATGTTTGACGCAATAGACACAAGTACCTTAACTGTATTCTATGAAAGAATTATCTGGGATTGGGGTTGATTATTATGACACGTATTAGCCCCCGATTTCAGTTAGAGCGTATGAGCTCCCGACCCGGGTGGATGGTTTATGTGACGACCCGGAAATTTCCGACCAAATTTAAACTTAATCATAATATGAATTCGACATGATAGGCAAAGTCTATAATGTTGAGTCTAAAAATTTTGAATTGATTTCATATATGCAATTACCCTTGACCAACTCCAACGATTCACGAACGAGTGTGTGTAAATAAATGTGATTATAAAAGTTTATGTACTTACTCATATATATAAATATGAAATTTGTTACATATTATTATTACTAATATTATTATTAATATCAATATATTTAGTATTATTATAATTAACATTATTATAATTAACATTAATAATATTATTATTATAAATTTCACTACAATCATTATTATTGTGACTTATTATCAATACTACTCTTATAATTATTATTATTAGTATTTTGATTATTATTTATATAATTATAATTATTAATTATTATTATTAAAATCATTTATATAAAATCGTGAATGGATTGAGATCAAGATCTGTTGTACGTTTCCTTTCAAATTTTATCCTTGTCCGGGATTGATTTCAATCAATAACAGTTGTTAGTACAAATCAATAACAGTAATCATATTCAGATAATTGAATCTATTAGACATCATTTTCATACTTTTCTTTTTTTCACTGTGATTTGTCAACTTATAGGAATTCTTATATACCAATCAAGTTGTTGTAATTAATCAATCAATTATCCATCACCTTTATTCTTCTTTCTCCTGCCATCTATATCATCCATTTCATGAGTCTATCATCACTCTTAAAATTTAACAAACAACACCATCTCCGAACCATGTCCACCATGAACCACTTTGATCACCATATACAACCACACCTACATATTACTTATTTCATGTTCCATGCTCGACACTAAACATTATTATTTTTAATACTATGTTTCTTCTTCCCTTCTTACACCCGATCACTGTTGCTATTTGTTCGAAGATGTTCGCTGATCACACATGACCAAAACAAGCTACTATCGATTAATCGGCTATCACTTCCAACCGCCACCACAAAACGTCTCTCTCTCCTCTCTATCTCTCATCATCAAACCACTTCATCACTAAATCATGTTGTTATCCTTGCTATTTTGGCCGAGAACCTCGCATGAACAACCATCAGGACACCAACAAAACTTGTGAACTGCAGCTAGTTATTTCTGTTTTGGTTCAAACACGAGAACCGTCTCCTCATCAAGACACGATGTTTTCCACTTTCCTTTTTTGCGTTTTTTTTTATGTTTCAAATTAGGCTGTGCTTCGTTTACTTCTTTTTATAAACCAAACACCCATTTTGACTTGGTGGATTAAGTTTAGTGGAACCAATTAAGAAATCATGGCCGACATACTTTATGGGAATAAGATAATTATGATATTAATGACGGTGAGCTGTAAATAAGATAATAACTAATGGTTTATTGCTTTACAGAAAACAAAATTTGTTTTCTATCGGACTCATATATCAAGTGGGGTTTCAAATAGCAGCAGATTTATTATTTGGGCTTATTATTTTGTTGAACTGCTGCACAAGATTTCTGTTTCTGTTGGTTCGAAACACATCACCACCATAACCTCATATACCCATTTAAACAGTAATTTTCTATTGCTAAAGGTGTTTTCTGTTTTGTCTGATGTCGAGCAAAACCAAAGAACCCATCCACTATTTTGTTATTTCCAACGGCCACTCAATGGTAGTAAATCAAACCCATTATAATACTTATGGATCAAACTATGACATTGGGCTTATTTACTTGTGCACTTGGGCCATGAACCTTGAGTTCATTAAATAGATTCACTGGGCCAAAGTAATCTGGACTGAATAACATAATTGGGTCGTATCACCACTTGTATGGTTCTCTTACGTTAACTTACTGCAACTGCAGTTCCTATTTCCATTCTATTTCGAAACCGAGAAACAAGGGTGTAAGGAGGATGATAATGGTGATGGTTACGTTTGATTAGGTGATCTTGATGATGATAAAAACGACGATGATGATTGATGATTTAGTAAGATGTATGATGATGTTATATTATGATTTTATGTGAATCCAAAGAAGAAGATGATGAAAAAGGTGATGATCAATGATAGTTGATGATGATTACGGTTGATTATGGATGATGATAATGATATTAATAAGGTTATGAATATATAGAGATGATGATTTTGATAATAATGGACAGTTATAGGTTTATTTAATTGAGGAAGAAGAAAATAGAAACAAACAAGAAATAAGAATAAATAGATTTAAGATGTCATTAAATTCAGAAAAGTAAGTGACAGTGTAATGGGTGAGGGAATTTGGTTTAACCGAGAGGTCTCGAGTTCGAGTCCTGGCATGGGCGGTTTGATATCTTTTTGGAGCTTTTAAGGTAGTAAGCATTTTTTTTATTATTATTATAATTATTATTATTATTATTATTATTATTATTATTATTATTATTATTATTATTATTATTATTATTATTATTATTATTATTATTATTATTAGTATTATTATTATTATTATTATTATTATTATTATTATTATTATTCGTTTACAATTATGTATATTAATAGACATACAAATAATATAGGTTCGTGAATCCGAGGCCAACCATACATTGTTCAGTTTCGTTATATGTATTTTTACTACAAAATACAGCATGGTGAGTTCATTTGATTCCCTTTTACTCTTTACATTTTTGGGATTGAGAATACATGCGCTGTTTTACAACTGCTTTATTAAATGATTTTGAAATTTATTTTGAATTGCGAATACATGAAATGCTTTTATAAATGTTTGACGAGATAGACACAAGCAAAACATTCCTTGAATGAATTATTATGCAGACAGAAGTTCTGCGGATTATTATTGAATTATGTGGACATGATAATTGCCACCATTGAATTATGTGGACATGATAATTGCCACCATTGAAATATGTGGACATGATAATTGCTACCATTGAATTATGTGGACATGATAATTGCCACCAATTGATATGAATGTTATGTATCGAGAGAATGATTTTATACACAGGTAATGTGTATGTTATTTTTGTGCACGAGATATGTGTACAGTTACTAGGATTTATGAAAAAGGATTTCGTACACGAGAAATGTGTACCGTATTTAAAAGATTTCGCATGTACATTACAGGTGGGTATAGGATTCGGGCCCATTTGTACCATGCATCATTTAAATTTCGTGGTCTATCAAAATGATGAATTTTATTGTTTTATGATAAGATTATGAACTCACCAACCTTTTGGTTGACACTTGAAAGCATGTTTATTCTCAGGTATGAAAGAAACATTCCGCTGTGCATTTGCTCATTTTAAAGACATTATTTAGAGTCGATTATCGCAATGGAATCAGATGTTGGTGACCTCGTACAGATGGATTAGGACGGGTCCTTTCAGTTGGTATCAGAGCGGTGGTCTTAGTGAACCAGGTCTTGCATTAGTGTGTCTAACTGATAGTCTTTAGGATGCATTAGTAAGTCTGAACTTCGACCGTGTCTGCATGTCAAAAGTTTTGCTTAACATTTTTGTCAGAAATCATCTGTTTATCATACTTAGGAAATTACCTGCTTATCATTCTTAGTCTAGACACATCTTACGGCAATGATTGCATGAATAGTGTATAGACAAAATTCGTATCTTAGCGTATATGTTATTGTTATCTTTGCCTGACAGCTTCCGTAGATTCCTCCGTAACTTATGGGATTTTAGTATTATATATGCATATGTAATTATGTACTGCAGGGTACTAATCTACATCCTATAATTTATTTCTTAACGAAAATCCTTCATCTGATCGTACGAGATGAATCCTGCAACCAGTTCGAGTCCCTCAGATTCCAATAGTTATTTTGATAGTTATTTCGACAGCTATACTGACATGGATTTTCACTCGAGCTCCGAAAGCAGTATAACCGAAATGGATTAACCATTTAGCCATCATATATTCTGGATGAATTGAGGATAGGTTCGTAGTCAATTTAATCCATGGAGACGCGAAGAAGGCGATCCTTTCCATCAACCAAATTCACCTCTTGGTGAGGAACCTGAAGCACCTACCGGAGAATTTATCTGAAACACCATTTCAGCCTCATTTCTATAGTAGTTCGACACGATTATATTCTATCCACAATTCTAAACCTTATTCATCTGCTCGTTCCGACCGACAATCATTTCGGAATAATAGAAGAAGTTAGTGAACTTCGCGCTCGAGTAATCAATTTGGAGAATATGGTGCAAAATCTACCAGCTTCAGCAACATCACCGGCACCAACAGTACCATCAACATCAATACCAGTACCATCAACAACCCAAGTTCAACATCTCACACCTCAATATCTCATTATGTACCTCGAGCATAGTCATCAATCTGCGAATCATCCTACATCAATTACCATTGTTCGACATGGAGAATATGTAATCTTTAATGTTTTAGAGATTATATATTCTTGTTTTAATAATAAATCAAATGAGATTAATATCACATTAACTCATTAAATCCATGGTTATATCTGAAGGAAATATATATATGTATATATATTTTCATAAAGATTGTAATAAAAAAATTATTTCGTACAAAACTGTTAATGGTGAAAATATTTTAACGGGTAGGTAATAACCGAGGAATATTTAGATTTCACATTAATAAGTTACAATGTACATACTTCGAATTTGATTCAATGATCAATTACTATCCTATTTAACAACCACCAATATACGTATCCGTTCACCAAAGAATAACTATTTTCATTCAAATTCAATTTCATATTTGGATTTTGACATATCAGAATCCAGCAAGTGGCATAATGAAGAAATAATTGACACAATAAAAATTGATTAGAAACAGACTAATTAACAATATGAAATTTTGTTAAGAATCCACGCTAACCGTTCCTAGCTAATCGTTCCTAGCTAACTGATTACATTTTATTTAACGCAATTTAATTATCGCAATTTACATTCTCGCAATTTTATTGATAGTCATTTAATTTCTGTATTTATTTTACGCGCGTTAAATATCGGGACACGTATACAAGGTTTTGACATATCATATCGACACATTATATATATATATATATATATATATATATATATATATATATATATATATATATATATATATATATATATATATATATATATTATTTGAAATAACCATAGACACTCTATATGCAGTAATAATCGAGTTCTCTATACAGGGTTGAGGTTGATTCTACAATAATATATATAGTTTGAGTCGTGATCGAGTCTGAGACATGTACACAGGTCACGATACGTATTAATTAATTCGAATATTATATATTAAACTATATATGAATTATTAGACTGTTAACTGTGGACTATCAACATTGGACAATTAAAATGAATTAAAATATTAATTATAACATATGAAACTAAACAATTCTTCATGTTTGCCACTTGATTTCATCTTAACCTCATTTGTATCTTGACGATTAAAATCCGCGTTCAAACCTTTCATGATTCTTGAAAACACCTCAATTGAGAGGATGAACTAACCGCACTTCATCTACGGGAGAAAAGATTGATGCATATAGTTATGCACCTGAAAATACTGGGAACCTGAGTAAACGTTTAACACGTATCTGTGCTAGCTCCTTTGGCATTGTTACTTTCAAAAATAACAATGCAAATCCTTTTCAAATTAGTCTATTTTGTCACAGCTCCAACAAGTCAACTTCGACTTTTCACTCGGATTAGCTTATTATAAACCTGATATATCAATTGTCTTTCGTCATCGATACCGGGAAACCGTTTATATCTCACCACATTAGCAGTAAATTTACCAACAACTCCATTGATCTTTGACTTTCTGAAAAATCACTATATTCAGTGAAACCCTATCATTTACTCATTCACATCTAATAACGAGAATTACTATACCAACTACCGAGAATTAGCAATCAGTATTTTGAAACTTCGCAGCATGTCTATATCATCAGTTATAAGTATACATATAATCCTTATCTCTTAGAGTTATGATCTTTCACTCTGAAATTTTGAAAAGCACCCAGTCTACAAATCAATACTCCAAATTCTGGAAAAGCTGAATACAGCAGTAAAAAAACTGTATAAGCTGAATACAGCAGCAAAAACTGTACACGACCTTAACAGTCGAAGGTATAAAGATAAAGAATAGTATGTTGGAAAAGCTCAGAAAAATGAGAACTGGAAAACGGATTTAGCTAACTATGAAGGAGACCAAGGCCAATACAAGGACCATGCCATATATTCAAAGAATTCAGGTAATTCTGGATCCGATGAAACCTTCAACGAATATCTTGCTCCGTACTCATGTTAAAATCTTGCGGAAAATCTTTCTTCATCAACCATCGAACTTAGAAATTCCAAAATATCATCATAAATATCTTCGATATTTCTGAGGATATTTTCATAAATATTCTCGTCCGAACTTATTTATCTTTTCGTGCTATCTATATTACATCATAAAGGAAACTACTTTAGTTTCTAAATTCTTTAAAATTACAGTTTAAATTATGAATGTTTTTGAAGTAGTGCTGGGAACTGATGCATGAGTTAGTATAATATAATGACACTTGATCAACGTGATTATATTACAGTAAGTCATGCCGAGTTTCTAATGGAACATGATGGTTCACAGATTATAACGTCATCATGTGCCATGTTACACAACTCTTGTATCCTATTTAACCTCAAAAATATCAAGAAAATATTTTCTTGATGATTCGGTCTTTTCTAGATATTCTGGTAATTTGAAAAATCAAATCGTGCTACTACCTTTCCTTTCTACCTTGTATATTATGATAATTCAAAACTTCATACCTATGAATTCTGGATCATTACTTGCGAAAGGAAAACAAAAGCATGAAGCTCCGAAATAGAAAGGGGGTATAAATCGCAGAAAATAAGAGAGAGCATTAACTGTGAATGACAATGACTATAGAAGACGAAAGCAGGGACTCCAAAATATAAGAGAAAATATAAAGCCCAATAACAACACGGAGGTTATAAAACATGGATATTAATACGAATACAATATAAAGACACGGTATGATTAAGAATAGTATCACCCAAGGTAATAATGGAAGTAAACAGATTTTCTGGTGGAAGATTGAAAAGAAGGATGACAGAAATAATAATTAGAAAAATATCAGGGTTTAGAATTGGATTAAGCATTTTAATAATTTTTTAAATTTGGAGATTCTAAAGAAATGGTGAAAATAAGGGGACGGAAGAGCTTAAATTATAATGGAAATATCAGACAGAGTAATCGAGGCGGATCACCGTATTTAATTTTAGAGATCTTAATTTTCCTTACTAGTCGAAGAATCAAATCTTGTGGATTTTGAATATTTTCTTTAAATTCCGGAATTCAACCAAGACAACGTCAAAAGTTAAGATGCACCTTATTTTCTAAATTCAAATGTGACTACGTCAAAAGCTAAGGCAAATCTTTATTTCCTCATTTCACTCTTTTGTGATAGCTTCGCTCGTACGCTTCAAGTAATCGAATTGTTTTATCCATATTACTCAATGATAATAAAACTCTATTTATCAGCTTATATTCATCATGAAAACATTTTTATTGTTAGCCATGACCACCTCACTCAAATTTCGGGACGAAATTTCTTTAACGGGTAGGTACTGTGACGACCCGAAAATTTCCGACCAAATTTAAACTTAATCATAATATGAATTCGACATGATAAGCAAAGTCTATAATGTTGAGTCTAAAAATTTTGAATTGATTTCATATACGCAATTACCCTTGACCAACTCCAACGATTCACGAACGAGTGTGTGTAAATAAATGTGATTATAAAAGTTTATGTACTTATTCATATATATAAATATGAAATTTGTTACATATTATTATTACTAATATTATTATTAATATCAATATATTTAGTATTATTATAATTAACATTAATAATATTATTATTATAAATTTCACTACAATCATTATTATTGTGACTTATTATCAATACTACTCTTATAATTATTATTATTAGTATTTTGATTATTATTTATATAATTATAATTATTAATTATTATTATTAAAATCATTTATATAAAATCGTGAATGGATTGAGATCAAGATCTGTTGTACGTTTCCTTTCAAATTTTATCCTTGTCCGAGATTGATTTCAATCAATAACAGTTGTTAGTACAAATCAATAACAGTAATCTTATTCAGATAATTGAATCTGTTAGACATCATTTTCATACTTTTCTTTTTTTCACTGTGATTTTTCAACTTATAGGAATTCTTATATACCAATCAAGTTGTTGTAATTAATCAATCAATTATCCATCACCTTTATTCTTCTTTCTCCTGACATCTATTTCATCCATTTCATGAGTCTATCATCACTCTAAAATTTTAACAAACAACACCATCTCCGAACCATGTCCACCATGAACCACTTTGATCACCATATACAACCACACCTACATATTACTTATTTCATGTTCCATGCTCGACACTAAACATTATTATTTTTAATACTATGTTTCTTCTTCCCTTCTTACACCCGATCACTGTTGCTATTTGTTCAAAGATGTTCGCTGATCACACATGACCAAAACAAGCTACTATCGATTAACCGGCTATCACTTCCAACCGCCACCACAAAACGTCTCTCTCTCCTCTCTATCTCTCATCATCAAACCACTTCATCACTAAATCATGTTGTTATCCTTGCTGTTTTGGCTGAGAACCTCGCATGAACAACCATCAGGACACCAACAAAACTTTTGAACTGCAGCTAGTTATTTCTGTTTTGGTTCAAACACGAGAACCGTCTCCTCATCAAGACACGATGTTTTCCACTTTCCTTTTTTGCGTTTTTTTTTATGTTTCAAATTAGGCTGTGCTTCGTTTACTTCTTTTTATAAACCAAACACCCATTTTGACTTGGTGGATTAAGTTTAGTGGAACTAATTAAGAAATCATGGCCGACATACTTTATGGGAATAAGATAATTGTGATATTAATGATGGTGAGCTGTAAATAAGATAACAACTAATGGTTCGTTGCATTACAGAAAACAAAATTTGTTTTCTATCGGACACATATATCAAGTGGGGTTTCAAATAGCAGCAGATTTATTATTTGGGCTTATTATTTTGTTGAACTGCTGCACAAGATTTCTGTTTCTGTTGGTTCGAAACACATCACCACCATAACCTCCTACACCCATTTAAACCGTAATTTTCTATTGCTAAAGGTGTTTTCTGTTTTGTCTGATGTCGAGCAAAACCAAAGAACCCATCCACTATTTTGTTATTTCCAACGGCCACTCAATGGTAGCAAATCAAACCCGTTATAATACTTATGGATCAAACTATGACATTGGGCTTATTTACTTGTGCACTTGGGCCATGAACCTTGAGTTCATTAAACAGATTCACTGGGACAAAGTAATCTGGACTGAATAACATAATTGGGCTGTATCACCACTTGTGTGGTTCTCTTACGTTAACCTACTGCAACTGCAGTTCCTATTTCCATTCTATTTCGAAACCGAGAAACAAGGGTGTAAGGAGGATGATAATGGTGATGGTTACGTTTGATTAGGTGATCTTGATGATGATAAAAACGACGATGATGATTGATGATGCAGTAAGATGTATGATGATGTTATATTATGATTTTATGTGAATCCAAAGAAGAAGATGATGAAAAAGGTGATGATCAATGATAGTTGATGATGATTACGGTTGATTATGGATGATGATAATGATATTAATAAGGTTATGAATATATAGAGATGATGATTTTGATAATAATGGACAGTTATGGGTTTATTTAATTGAGGAAGAAGAAAATAGAAACAAACAAGAAATAAGAATAAATAGATTTAAGATGTCAATAAATTCAGAAAAGTAAGTGACAGTGTAATGGGTGAGGGAATTTGGTTTAACCGAGAGGTCTCGGGTTCGAGTCCCGGCATGGGCGGTTTGATATCTTTTTGGAGCTTTTAAGGTAGTAACCATTTATTATTATTATTATTATAATTATTATAATTATTCTTATTATTATTATTATTATTATTATTATTATTATTATTATTATTATAATTATTATCATTATTATTATTATTATTATTATTATTATTATTATTATTATTATTATTATTATTATTACCATACTAATATAAATATTATTATTATGAGTACTAGGAATTATCATTACTATTATTTTCATTAAGATTAGTATTAGAAACATTTTAGAATTCTTATTAATATCATTAATAAAAGTATTATCATTAAGAGTACCGTTAATAATAAAATGTTACAATTATTATTATTAAGTATTAAGTATTAATATCAAAGATTATTATTTTATTACCATTATTAATAAATTATTCATTTTATTAAAAACTACTGATATTATCATTATAAGATTTATAATTAAAAACTATCATTAATATTATTATTAACTTTATTATTTTTATTAGAAACATTAAGTATTATAATCATTATCATTTTTACCACCATTAATATTATTTTGGTATTATTATAACTATTGCTATTAATATGTAAATGATATATATATATATATATATATATATTAAAAACATATTTAATACATATAACATAACAAAATTAATATTTTTATATACAAAATGAATTTATGAAACATATATATATTAATAATATAAAAAGGATATAACTAATAAATTTATATATATATATTTCTTCGTTTATAATTATGTATATTAATAGACATACAAATAATATAGGTTCGTGAATCCGAGGCCAACCATACATTGTTCAGTTTCGTTATATGTATTTTTACTACAAAATACAGTATGGTGAGTTCATTTGATTCCGTTTTACTCTTTACATTTTTTGGACTGAGAATACATGCGCTGTTTTACAACTGCTTTATTAAATGATTTTGAAATTTATTTTGAATTACGGATACATGAAATGATTTTATAAATGTTTGACGAGATAGACACAAGCAAAACATTCTTTGAATGAATTATTATGCAGACAGAAGTTCTGCGGATTATTATTGAATTATGTGGACATGATAATTGCCACCATTGAATTATGTGGACATGATAATTGCCACCATTGAATTATGTGGACATGATAATTGCCACCAATTGATATGAATGTTATGTATCGAGAGAATGATTTTATACACAGGTAATGTGTATGTTATTTTTGTGCACGCGATATGTGTACGGTTACTAGGATTTATGAAAAAGGATTTCGTACACGAGAAATGTGTACCGTATTTAAAAGATTTCGCATGTACATTACAGGTGGGTATAGGATTCAGGCCCATTTGTACCATGCAGCATTTAAATCTCGTGGTCTATCAAAATGATGAATTTTATTATTTTATGATAAACTTATGAACTCACCAACCTTTTGTTGACACTTGAAAGCATGTTTATTCTCAGGTATGAAAGAAACATTCCGCTGTGCATTTGCTCATTTTAAAGACATTATTTAGAGTCGATCATCGCAATGGAACCAGATGTTGGTGACCTCGTCCAGATGGATTAGGACGGGTCCTTTCAGTTTATTATTTATGACATTTTGGCACCGGTTGTCCTATATTTTATAAACATGTGTTCAGCCGTGGGGTGTAAAGACCGGCACAGAGGTTCTATATTTTGAAGGCACATGTATTCAGCCGTGGGGTGAAAGATCGGCACAGATGGTTACTATTATATTTTGAATTCTCACCAGGTGTTCTTCATATGAAAGATATTTTTTGTGCAGTTGGAATGGGACTTCTGCACATTTTTTAATATTTAAAAATTTTGTGGTCTATTAAAATGATGAAAATGGAATGATTACTATAAACTAATGAACTCACCAACCTTTTGGTTGACACTTGAAAGCATGTTTATTCTCAGGTTTGAAAGAAATCTTCCGCTGTGCATTAGCTCATTTTAAGGATATTACTTGGAGTCATTCATGACATATTTCAAAAGACGTTGCATTCGAGTCATTGAAGTTCATTAGAGATTATTATTAAGTAAATGACGGATTAGGTCATTTATAGTTTGGATATTATGAAATGGTATGCATACCTGTCAACTTTCGATGAAATGAAAGTTTGTCTTTTAAAAACGAATGAAATGTTTGTAAAATGTATCATTTAGAGGTCAAGTACCTCGCGATGTAATCAACTATTATGAATCGTTTATAATCAATATGGACTTCGTCCGGATGGATTAGGACGGGGCGTTTCAGTTGGTATCAGAGCGGTGGTCTTAGCGAACAGGTCTTGCATTAGTGTGTCTAACTGATAGTTGTTTAGATGCATTAGTGAGTCTGGACTTCGATCGTGTCTGCATGTCAAAAGTTTTGCTTATCATTCTGTGTCGAAAATTACCTGCTTATCATTCTTAGTCTAGACACATCTTACTGCATTGATTGCATGAATCGTGTACAGACAAAATTCAAATCTTAGCATATCTGCTAATTCATATCTTAGTTTACCTGTTATTGTTACCGATGCCTGACAGCTTCCGTAGATTCCTCCGTAACTTATGAGATTTTAGTATTATATATGCATATGTAATTATGTATTGCAGGGTACTAATCTACATCCTATAATCTATTTCTTATCGAAAATCCTTCATCTGATCGTACGAGATGAATCCCTCAACCAGTTCGAGTCCCTCTGATTTCGACAGCTATTCCGATAGCTATTCCGACAGCTATTCCGACATGGATATTTACCTAAGCTCCGAAAGCGGTGTCACTGGAGTGAATCAATCAATCAGCCATCCCCAATTCATCTGATGGGTTCGTAGTCGACTAAGCCAACAGAGACAAGAAGAAAGCGATCCTTTCCTTTCTACCAACCGAATTTACCTCTTGGCGATGAACCTGAAACATTTACCAGCGAACCTGTTTGTAATACTAATTTCTCTCTCATTTCCCAAATATCTCGCCAAGATTATATTCTATCTAAAATTCTAAACCTTATCCGTCCGCTCATTCCGACCGACAATCACCCCGGAATAATAGAAGAAGTCAATAAACTTCGAGCTAGAAAAATAAATTTGGAGGATATGGTGCAAAATGTACCAGCTTCAGCAACATCACCGGCACCAACAGTACAATCAATAACAGCACCAGTACCATCAACAATCCACGTTTCAATATCATCATATGTACTTTGAGTATGATCTTCATTCTACGTATCGTTCTACCTCATTTATCTTCGTTCAACATGGCGAATATGTAATCTCTAAAGTTTTAGAGATTATTTATTCTAGTTTCAACCGAAAAGCAAATGAGTTTAATATCATATTAACTCATTAAATCCATGAATACACCTGAAGAAAATATATATGTATATATGTTTTCATAAAGATTGTAATTAAAAATTCTCTTGTACAAACTGTTATTGGTGAAAATATTTAACAGGTAGGTAATACCCGAGGACTATTTAAATTTCACATTAATAAGTTACATTGTACGTTCTTCGAATCTGTTTCAACAAGTCATATACTATCCTACTTACATCCACCGATATACAAATCCGTTCACCACAGAATAACCATATTCATCCAATTACATATTTGGATTTTGATCTATCAGAATCCATCAAGTGGCATAACGAAGAAATAATGGACACAATAAAAATTGATTAGAAACAGATTAATTAACAGTATGAAATTCTATTAAGAATCCACGCTAACAAAATCCTAGCTAACTGTTCCTAGCTAACTGTTCCTAGCTAACCGTGGACTAATCAACTGAGGACTACCAACATTGGACAATTAAAATATTAATTATAACATATGAAACTAAACAATACTTCAAATTTTCCACTTGTTTTCATCTTAAACCACATTTGTACATTGACGATTACTATCTGCGTTCAAACCTTTCATGATTCTTGAAAATACCTCAATCTAGAGGATGAACCAACCGCACTTCATCTACGGAAGAAAAGATTGATGCATATAGCTATTCACCTGAGAAACTCTCGGCAACTGAGAAAAATGTTTAAAACGTAGCTATGCTAATTTCTTAGTGTTATTATTACCCAAAATAACTTTGCAATCTCTTTCCAAATTAGTAAATTTTGTCACAGCTCCAACAAGTCAACTTTGACTTTTCGTTTGAAACAACCTTATTATAACCTTGATATATATGCGTGCTCTTTTATTGTTACCGGGGAACCTTTCATATTCTACCACATTACCAGCAGACGTACTAGTAACCTCGTTGCTTCTTGGTTTAAATCCCTCCGGTAAAGCATTATATTTATTCATTGAAACCTTATCATATACTCATCCGCATCTTGTAACGAGAACTGCCATAACAATTACCGGGAATCAGCAATCTGTACTTTAAAAACTCACAGCATATCTACATCAGCAGTTATATGTATAACATTTATCTTTTAGAATAATGATCTTCCATTCTGAAATTTTGAAAAGCACCCAGTTTACAAATCAATACCACAAATTCTGAAGAAGCTAAATACAGCAGCAAAAATTGTACACGACCTCAGTCGTCAGAAGTTTGATGATAAAGAATAATATGTTTGAAAAGCTCAGAAACATTGGAAATGGAAAACGGATAAAGTTAACCATGAAGGATACCAAGGACAAATACAAGGACCATACTCTATATTTAAAGAATCCAGATAATTCTGGATCCGTTGAAATCTTTAGAGAATATCTTGCTCCGAAGTCATGTTAAAATCTTGCGGAAAATCTTTCTCCATCAACCATCGAACTTAGAAATTCCAAAATATCATCATCAATATCTTCGATATTTTTGAGGATATTTTCATAAATATTCTCGTCCGAAATTATATACCTCTTCGTGCTTCCTGTGTATCATTATATTGGAAACATTCAATAGAAAATTTAGTACCGAAAAGCAGATTATACGAAACTATGAAGAAAGCCGTGGACAAATCACAAAGAATAAGTTTGACTTCAAAGAATCCAAATGATTCAATGCCTGCTAAAGTCTTTAGCGAATATCTTGCTCTTTACTCTAAACCCTTGCGGACAATAGTTTCTATCATCCTCTGATCTTAGATATTCCGAGATATTATCGTATCTTTCATTATAAATATCCTCGATATTTCTAAATATATTTTCATAACTAATTTTATCTGAAATTATTAATCTCTTCATGATATCAGTGTTACATCATATAGAAACTGTTAGTTTCTATATTCTGTAAACTTTTGAGCTTAAAATATGAATGTTATTGAAGTAATGTTGAGAACTGATGCATGAGTTAGTATAATATAATGACACTTGATCAACGTGATTATATTACAGTAAGTCATGCTGAGTTTCTAAATGGAATATGATGATTCACAGATTATAACGTCATCATGTGTCATGTTACATAACTCTTTCATTCTGATTAACTTCTGAACATATCAAGAAAATATATTCTTGATAGTTCTATTCTCAGTGATTCTGGTAACTTGACAAATCAAATCTTGCTAATACGTTCTTTCTTGTTTAGAACATTAAGCTCATTCAAAAATCCACACCTATAAATTCTAGACCGTTACTTGCAAAAAGAAAACAAAAGCATGAAGCTCCGAGATAGAAAGGGGGTATAAATCGCAGCAAATAAGAGAGAACATTAACTGTGAATGACAATGATTATAGAAGATAGAAACAGGTATTCCAAAATATAAGAGAAAATATAAAACCCAATAACAACACGGAGGTTTCAAACCGGGGATATTAATACGGATAGCAATATAAAGAAACGGTATAGTTAAGAATACTATCACCCCAAGGTAATAGTAGAAGTAAATAGATTTTTTCTGGAGGAAGATTGAAAAGAAGGATGACATAAGTGATAATTAGGAAAATATCAAGGATTAGAACTGGATTAAGCATTTTCACAATCTTTTGGATGTATGAACTAAGAAAGAAGGTATAAGAATATTGAGAATAAGGGAACGAAAGGGCTTAATTTATAATGGAAATATCAGACAGAGTAATCGAGACAGATTACCGTATTTATTTATAAAGATCCTCATTTCCTTTTTCGTCGAAAAATTAAATCTTTTAAATTTCGAAGATTTTCTTTAAATTCCTTGAATTCCGGAATTCAACCATGACTACGTCACCGACAAATCTGCATTTACTCATCTCAATCTTTTGTAATAGCTTCATTCGTACACTTCGAAAAAATCAAATTATTTTATCTATATCACTCAATGATGATAAAACTCTATTTATTCACTTATATTCGTCATGAAAACATTTCTATTGTTATCCATGACAACCTCACTCAAATTTCGGGACGAAATTTCTTTAACGGGTAGGTACTGTGACGACCCGAAAATTTCTGATCAAATTTAAACTTAGTCTTTATATGTTTCCAACACGATAAGCAAAGTCTGTGATATTAAAATCTCAAAAACTTTGAACTGTGTTAATATATGCAATTAGCCTTCGGCCATATATATATTATTGTAATTAGTCTTTTTAATAGTATCATCAATAATAATATTATTATTTTATAATTACTCTTATCTTCATTATTATTATCAGTAATATTATAATTAATATTATTAACATTATTAAAATCATTAGTATAAATTTTATAGTTATTATTATTATTATCATTAATAATTAATAATATAATTGTTATTATTATTATTACTATTATATTGTTACTATTATTATTCATAATATTAAGAGTAATATTATTATTATAGAAGATTAATTATAATACATAAATTAAGATATATATATATATATACAATATATAAAACAGATATACTGAATTGTACAAGTATATTATACGATATATATATATATATATATATATATATATATATACTCTATATAATACTTAATGATATAAATCCTATGTATTAATATATATACAGAGACCAATAATCAGTTCTTATCCCAATCATAAACTGTAACCAATTTTTTTTCTACCTAAAATTATTGAATGACATAATCAATTAGTGTACGAGTCATATTAGAAAATTGGATCTGTTATTATTTTCTTCTTCTCCTGTTTCAAATTGTACAAACTGTCGTGTAAATCAAGCTAGCAAACAAAGTGTAATTAGAATCAAATGAGCTGTAATGATGTTACTTAGTTGCTACAAAACTACCTACTATCACTTTTTTCAACGAAAACATCAAAATTAAAACAGAAAGAAACCCAATATCTTTTTCTTCAATCCCTTCTGCAAAGTATGTTTATGATTCGGTTCAAGAACAAGTTGTTGCTACACCCCTTCTTATATTTTCTCTTCGTAAATAAACAATAAACCCTCCTCAAAAACATGCTATAAATCCATCTTCAAAACCATCATAAACCACCCTCATCAACCCTTATATATTTCTCTTTAGCGTAAGCAACACAACCTTCACTTGTGCAATAATTAAGGCTGCTATTTTCTTAGATATGCAACAACATCAAACAACACTATCTGTATGCTGCTACTCGCTGTTGTTTTGTTTTAACCATGATCACAAACTGCCTCAAAACCTGCTGCTCTTGTTGCTGGATCAGATGGTTACCATAACCACCTGTAGCCTTCTATTTTATTACTGCTACTCTATTAATTTCTGTTTTATTTCTCTTTGGTCGACGCAAGGAAACAAGAAACTGGTACGTTTATGTTTCGGTTCGTGAAACTTACAAAACAAATGAAGAAAGAAGTTCTACCACATATTTAAGTAGGTCTTTCCAACTTGTACATATAATAATAATACAACTAGACTTGTGGAGCTAGGTGGAACTAATTGGCAGACAACTTTCAATTAAACAAATAATTGAGCTTGCATGCGTTGAAATTTTTTTGACAATGAGTGTTGGAACTTGGCCGAGTGCCTTTATTTTTTTAGTTCATCGTGACCTTTAATGTCCCTTAGTGGGCCGAGAATAGATGGTACCTTTAATTTTTTTTAGTTCATCGTGGCCACGGGTTAGTTTTCCAATGGATCAAGATAATAGATGGTAATATTACAAGATGATGTAAACGATGATAATTCACGATGTATGTACAGATTAGGATAATGATATATGATATAGAATAGTTTGACGATGATGAACATGATAAGATGATGATGATTAATCTATGACCCTCAAATGTTGTTTTCTACTCGGGTCTTTCATTTTATTCTTCTAATTCGGCTTATGAACCGTTGATGGATTACAATTAATGGGACTCAAGAAATTGGACCGATTGATTTGATGATTGTATTTCGGTGATAATATTATATGGTGATAATGATAATCGCGATGGCTTAATGATGTATGATGTATTAAGATGGTGAACAAATGATATAGATGATAATGATGATTGGGTTCTAAGTTTAGAAGAGAAACAAACAGAAATTTATGAGTTAAATAAATTTAAGTTACGAATTGATTCAGTGTAAACGAATTGGAGCAGTTGGTTTAGGAGTGTTTGGTGGGTTAACGGGAGGTCGCGGGTTCGAGCCTTGTCTGAGGATTTTTCTTAAGGAAAAAGCTTTTAAAGGTAGTTTCAAGTATTATATTTTTTTTATTGTTATTATTATTATTAATTGTTGTTGTTATTAAGTTAATTAATATTATTATTATTAATTAGGGATAAGTTAATTATTATTATTACCATCATTAACACAATTAAAAATTATTATCATTATTGTTATTACTAAGCACAATCATTAAGTATTAGGAGTATTATTAATATTATTAGTAATATAGGTATTATGATCATTATTATGGCTACGATTACTATTATTATTATTATTTTGAAAGCAATACAAATTATTATTATTATTAGTATTAGTATCATTTTTATTATTATTATTATCATTATATCGTTATTATTATTATTATTATTATTATTATTATTATTATTATTATTATTATTATTATTATTATTATTATCATTATATTTATTAAATTAAGTATAATTATTAATATTATCATTATCAAGATTTGTATATATTATTATCATCATTTTTACTAACACTATTATTAATTATTATTATTATTATTAGAATCCTTATTTTTACAAAAATATTACAACTTTCTATTATAAATATTATTTTACCAAATAAAGTAGTAGTTATATAAAAACATATTTTAATATAATCCTATATATATAAAGATATTAATCTTAATACATTACATAATATAAATAAACTTAGTAGATTAAATGTGATATGTGTTGATATATACATGATATAGGTTCGTGTATCCGAGGCTAACCCTATACTTGTTCAATGTCGTTCTATGTATTTTTACTACAAAATACATTAGGTGAGTTTCATTTGCTCCTCTTTTCTATTTACATTTTTGGGACTGAGAATACATGCGCTTTTATAAATGTTTGACACAATAGACACAAGTACCTTAACTGTATTCTATGAAAGAATTATCTGGGATTGGGGTTGATTATTATGACACGCATTAGCCCCCGGTTTCAGTTAGAGCGTATGAGCTCCCAAGCCGGGTGGATGGTTTATGTGACGACCCGAAAATTTCTGACCAAATTTAAACTTAATCATAATATGAATTCGACATGATAGGCAAAGTCTAAAATGTTGAGTCTAAAAATTTTGAATTGATTTCATATATGCAATTACCCTTGACCAACTCCAACGATTCACGAACGAGTGTGTGTAAATAAATGTGATTATAAAAGTTTATGCACTTACTCATATATATAAATATGAAATTTGTTACATATTATTATTACTAATATTATTATTAATATCAATATATTTAGTATTATTATAATTAACATTAATAATATTATTATTATAAATTTCACTACAATCATTATTATTGTGACTTATTATCAATACTACTCTTATAATTATTATTATTAGTATTTTGATTATTATTTATATAATTATAATTATTAATTATTATTATTAAAATCATTTATATAAAATCGTGAATGGATTGAGATCAAGATCTGTTGTACGTTTCCTTTCAAATTTTATCCTTGTCCGGGATTGATTTCAATCAATAACAGTTGTTAGTACAAATCAATAACAGTAATCTTATTCAGATAATTGAATCTGTTAGACATCATTTTCATACTTTTCTTTTTTTCACTGTGATTTGTCAACTTATAGGAATTCTTATATACCAATCAAGTTGTTGTAATTAATCAATCAATTATCCATCACCTTTATTCTTCTTTCTCCTGCCATCTATATCATCCATTTCATGAGTCTATCATCACTCTTAAATTTTAACAAACAACACCATCTCCGAACCATGTCCACCATGAACCACTTTGATCACCATATACAACCACACCTACATATTACTTATTTCATGTTCCATGCTCGACACTAAACATTATTATTTTTAATACTATGTTTCTTCTTCCCTTCTTACACCCGATCACTGTTGCTATTTGTTCGAAGATGTTCGCTGATCACACATGACCAAAACAAGCTACTATCGATTAACCGGCTATCACTTCCAACCGCCACCACAAAACGTCTCTCTCTCCTCTCTATCTATCATCATCAAACCACTTCATCACTAAATCATGTTGTTATCCTTGCTGTTTTGGTCGAGAACCTCGCATGAACAACCATCAGGACACCAACAAAACTTGTGAACTGCAGCTAGTTATTTCTATTTTGGTTCAAACACGAGAACCGTATCCTCATCAAGACACGATGTTTTCCACTTGCCTTTGTTGCATTTTTTTTTATGTTTCAAATTAGGCTGTGCTTCGTTTACTTCTTTTTATAAACCAAACACCCATTTTGACTTAGTGGATTAAGTTTAGTGGAACCAATTAAGAAATCATGGCCGACATACTTTATGGGAATAAGATAATTATGATATTAATGATGGTGAGCTGTAAATAAGATAAAAACTAATGGTTCGTTGCTTTACAGAAAACAAAATTTGTTTTCTATCGGACTCATATATCAAGTGGGGTTTCAAATAGCAGCAGATTTATTATTTGGGCTTATTATTTTGTTGAACTGCTGCACAAGATTTCTGTTTCTGTTGGTTCGAAACACATCACCACCATAACCTCCTATACCCATTTAAACCGTAATTTTCTATTGCTAAAGGTGTTTTCTATTTTGTCTGATGTCGAGCAAAACCAAAGAACCCATCCACTATTTTGTTATTTCCAACGGCCACTCAATGGTAGCAAATCAAACCCGTTATAATACTTATGGATCAAACTATGACATTGGGCTTATTTACTTGTGCACTTAGGCCATGAACCTTGAGTTCATTAAACAGATTCACTGGGCCAAAGTAATCTGGACTGAATAACATAATTGGGTCGTATCACCACTTGTGTGGTTCTCTTACGTTAACCTACTGCAACTGCAGTTCCTATTTCCATTCTATTTTGAAACCGAGAAACAAGGGTGTAAGGAGGATGATAATGGTGATGGTTACGTTTGATTAGGTGATCTTGATGATGATAAAAATGACGATGATGATTGATGATGCAGTAAGATGTATGATGATGTTATATTATGATTTTATGTGAATCCAAAGAAGAAGATGATGAAAAAGGTGATGATCAATGATAGTTGATGATGATTACGGTTGATTATGGATGATGATAATGATATTAATAAGGTTATGAATATATAGAGATGATGATTTTGATAATAATGGACAGTTATGGGTTTATTTAATTGAGGAAGAAGAAAATAGAAACAAACAAGAAATAAGAATAAATAGATTTAAGATGTCATTAAATTCAGAAAAGTAAGTGACAGTGTAATGGGTGAGGGAATTTGGTTTAACCGAGAGGTCTCGGGTTCGAGTCCTGGCATGGGCGGTTTGATATCTTTTTGGAGCTTTTAAGGCAGTAACCATTTTTTATTATTATTATTATAATTATTATTATTATTATAATTATTATTATTATAATTATTATTATTATTATTATTATTATTATTATTACCATACTAATATAAATATTATTATTATGAGTACTAGGAATTATCATTACTATTATTTTCATTAAGATTAGTATTAGAAACATTTTAGAATTCTTATTAATATCATTAATCAAAGTATTATCATTAAGAGTACCGTTAATAATAAAATTGTTACAATTATTATTATTAAGTATTAAGTATTAATATCAAAGATTATTATTTTATTACCATTATTAATAAATTATTCATTTTATTAAAAACTATTGATATTATCATTATAAGATTTATAATTAAAAACTATCATTAATATTATTATTAACTTTATTATTTTTATTAGAAACATTAAGTATTATAATCATTATCATTTTTACCACCATTAATATTATTTTGGTATTATTATAACTATTGTTATTAATATGTAAATGATATATATATATATATATATATATATATATATATATATATATATATATATATATATATATATATATATATATATTAAAAACATATTTAATACATATAACATAACAAAATTAATATTTTTATATACAAAATGAATTTATGAAACATATATATATTAATAATATAAAAAGGATATAACTAATAAATTTATATATATATATTTCTTCGTTTACAATTATGTATATTAATAGACATACAAATAATATAGGTTCGTGAATCCGAGGCCAACCATACATTGTTCAGTTTCGTTATATGTATTTTTACTACAAAATACAGTATGGTGAGTTCATTTGATTCCCTTTTACTCTTTACATTTTTGGGACTGAGAATACATGCGCTGTTTTACAACTGCTTTATTAAATGATTTTGAAATTTATTTTGAATTGCGAATACATGAAATGCTTTTATAAATGTTTGATGAGATAGACACAAGCAAAACATTCCTTGAATGAATTATTATGCAGACAGAAGTTCTGCGGATTATTATTGAATTATGTGGACATGATAATTGCCACCATTAAAATATGTGGACATGATAATTACCACCATTGAAATATGTGGACATGATAATTGCTACCATTGAATTATGTGGACATGATAATTGCCACCAATTGATATGAATGTTATGTATCGAGAGAATGATTTTATACACAGGTAATGTGTATGTTATTTTTGTGCACGAGATATGTGTGCGGTTACTAGGATTTATGAAAAAGGATTTCGTACACGAGAAATGTGTACCGTATTTAAAAGATTTCGCATGTAGATTACAGGTGGGTATAGGATTCGGGCCCATTTGTACCATGCAGCATTTAAATCTCGTGGTCTATCAAAATGATGAATTTTATTGTTTTATGATAAACTTATGAACTCACCAACTTTTTGGTTGACACTTGAAAGCATGTTTATTCTCAGGTATGAAAGAAACATTCCACTGTGCATTTGCTCATTTTAAAGACATTATTTAGAGTCGATCATCGCAATAGAATCAGATGTTGGTGACCTCGTCCAGATGGATTAGGACGGGTCCTTTCAGTTGGTATCAGAGCGGTGGTCTTAGTGAACCAGGTCTTGCATTAATGTGTCTAACTGATAGTCTTTAGGATGCATTAGTAAGTCTGGACTTCGACCGTATCTGCATGTCAAAAGTTTTGCTTATCATTTTTGTCAGAAATCATCTGTTTATCATACTTAGGAAATTACCTGCTTATCATTCTTAGTCTAGACACATCTTACGGCAATGATTGCATGAATAGTGTATAGACAAAATTCGTATCTTAGCATATATGTTATTGTTATCTTTGCCTGACAGCTTCCGTAGATTCCTCCGTAACTTATGGGATTTTAGTATTATATATGCATATGTAATTATGTACTGCAGGGTACTAATCTACATCCTATAATTTATTTCTTAACGAAAATCCTTCATCTGATCGTACGAGATGAATCCTGCAACCAGTTCGAGTCCCTCAGATTCCAATAGTTATTTCGATAGTTATTTCGACAGCTATACTGACATGGATTTTCACTCGAGCTCTGAAAGCAGTATAACCGAAATGGATTAACCATTTAGCCATCATATATTCTGGATGAATTGAGGATGGGTTCGTAGTTAATTTAATCCATGGAGACGCGAAGAAGGCGATCCTTTCCATCAACCAAATTCACCTCTTGGTGAGGAACCTGAAGCACCTACCGGCGAATCTATCTAAAACACCATTTCAGCCTCATTTCTATAGTAGTTCGACACGATTATATTCTATCCACAATTCTAAACCTTATTCATCCGCTCGTTCTGACCGACAATCATTTCGGAATAATAGAAGAAGTTAGTAAACTTCGCGCTCGAGTAATCAATTTGGAGAATATGGTGCAAAATCTACCAGCTTCAGCAATATCACCGGCACCAACAGTACCATCAACATCAATACCAGTACCATCAACAACCCAAGTTCAACATCTCACACCTCAATATCTCATTATGTACCTCGAGCATAATCATCAATCTGCGAATCGTCCTACATCAATTACCATTGTTCGACATGGAGAATTAGTAATATTTAATGTTTTAGAGATTATATATTCTTGTTCTAATAATAAATGAAATGAGATTAATATCACATTAACTCATTAAATCTATGATTATATCTGAAGTAAATATATATATGTATATATATTTTCATAAAGATTGTAATAAAAAAATTATTTCGTACAAAACTGTTAATGGTGAAAATATTTTAACGGGTAGGTAATACCCGAGGAATATTTAGATTTCACATTAATATGTTACACTGTACATACTTCGAATTTGATTCAACGATCAATTACTATCCTATTTAACAACCACCGATATACGTATCCGTTCACCAAAGAATAACTATTTTCATTCAAATTCAATTTCATATTTGGATTTTGACATATCAGAATCCAGCAAGTGGCATAATGAAGAAATAATTGACACAATAAAAATTGATTAGAAACAGACTAATTAACAATATGAAATTTTGTTAAGAATCCACGCTAACCATTCCTAGCTAATCGTTCCTAGCTAACTGATTACATTTTATTTAACGCAATTTAATTATTGCAATTTACATTCTCGCAATTTTATTGATAGTCATTTAATTTCTGTATTTATTTTACGCGCGTTAAATATCGGGACACGTATACAAGGTTTTGACATACCATATCGACACATTTATATATATATTATTTGAAATAACCATAGACACTCTATATGCAGTTATAATCGAGTTCTCTATACAGGGTTGAGGTTGATTCTACAATAATATATATAGTTTGAGTCGTGATCGAGTCTGAGACATGTACACGGGTCACGATACGTATTAATTAATTCGAATATTATATATTAAACTATATATGAATTATTAGACTGTTAACTGTGGACTATCAACATTGGACAATTAAAATGAATTAAAATATTGATTATAACATATGAAACTAAACAATTCTTCAAGTTTGCCACTTGATTTCATCTTAACCTCATTTGTATCTTGACGATTAAAATCCGCGTTCAAACCTTTCATGATTCTTGAAAACACCTCAATTGAGAGGATGAACTAACCGCACTTCATCTACGGGAGGAAAGATTGATGCATATAATTATGCACCTGAAAATACTGGGAACCTGAGTAAACGTTTAACACGTATCTGTGCTAGCTCCTTTGGCATTGTTACTTTCGAAAATAACAATGCAAATCCTTTTCAAATTAGTCTATTTTGTCACAGCTCCAACAAGTCAACTTCGACTTTTCACTCGGATTAGCTTATTATAAACCTGATATATCAATTGTCTTTCGTCATCGATACCGGGAAACCGTTTATATCTCACCACATTAGCAGTAAATTTACCAACAACTCCATTGATCTTTGACTTTCCGAAAAATCACTATATTCAGTGAAACCCTATCATTTACTCATTCACATCTTACAACGAGAATTACTATACCAACTACCGGGAATTAGCAATCAGTATTTTGAAACTTCGCAGCATGTCTATATCATCAGTTATAAGTATACATATAATCCTTATCTCTTAGAGTTATGATCTTTCACTCTGAAATTTTGAAAAGCACCCAGTCTACAAATCAATACTCCAAATTCTGGAAAAGCTGAATACAGCAGTAAAAAAACTGTATAAGCTGAATACAGCAGCAAAAACTGTACACGACCTTAACAGTCGAAGGTATAAAGATAAAGAATAGTATGTTGGAAAAGCTCAGAAAAATGAGAACTGGAAAACGGATTTAGCTAACTATGAAGGAGACCAAGGCCAATACAAGGACCATGTCATATATTCAAAGAATTCAGGTAATTCTGGATCCGATGAAACCTTCAACGAATATCTTGCTCCGTACTCATGTTAAAATCTTGCGAAAAATCTTTCTTCATCAACCATCGAACTTAGAAATTCCAAAATATCATCATAAATATCTTCGATATTTCTGAGGATATTTTCATAAATATTCTCGTCCGAACTTATTTATCTTTTCGTGCTATCTATATTACATCATAAAGGAAACTACTTTAGTTTCTAAATACTTTAAAATTCGAGTTTAAATTATGAATGTTTTTGAAGTAGTGTTGGGAACTGATGCATGAGTTAGTATAATATAATGACACTTGATCAACGTGATTATATTACAGTAAGTCATGCCGAGTTTCTAATGGAACATGATGGTTCACAGATTATAACGTCATCATGTGCCATGTTACACAACTCTTGTATCCTATTTAACCTCAAAAATATCAAGAAAATATTTTCTTGATGATTCGGTCTTTTCTGGATATTCTGGTAATTTGAAAAATCAAATTGTGCTACTACCTTTCCTTTCTACCTTATATATTATGATAATTCGAAACTTCATACCTATGAATTCTGGATCATTACTTGCGAAAGGAAAACAAAAGCATGAAGCTCCGAAATAGAAAGGGGGTATAAATCGCAGCAAATAAGAGAGAGCATTAACTGTGAATGACAATGACTATAGAAGACGAAAGCAGGGACTCCAAAATATAAGAGAAAATATAAAGCCCAATAACAACACGGAGGTTATAAAACATGGATATTAATACGAATACAATATAAAGACACGGTATGATTAAGAATAGTATCACCCAAGGTAATAATGGAAGTAAACAGATTTTCTGGTGGAAGATTGAAAAGAAGGATGACAGAAATAATAATTAGAAAAATATCAGGGTTTAGAATTGGATTAAGCATTTAATAATCTTTTAAATTTGGAGATTCTAAAGAAATGGTGAGAATAAGGGGACGGAAGAGCTTAAATTATAATGGAAATATCAGACAGAGTAATCGAGGCGGATCACCGTATTTAATTTTAGAGATCTTAATTTTCCTTACTCGTCGAAGAATCAAATCTTGTGGATTTTGAAGATTTTCTTTAAATTCCGGAATTCAACCAAGACAACGTCAAAAGTTAAGATACACCTTATTTTCTAAATTCAAACGTGACTACGTCAAAAGCTAAGGCAAATCTTTATTTCCTCATTTCACTCTTTTGTGATAGCTTCGCTCGTACGCTTCAAGTAATCGAATTGTTTTATCCATATTACTCAATGATAATAAAACTCTATTTATCAGCTTATATTCGTCATGAAAATATTTTTATTGTTAGCCATGACCACCTCACTCAAATTTCGGGACGAAATTTCTTTAACGGGTAGGTACTGTGACGACCCGGAAATTTCCGACCAAATTTAAACTTAATCATAATATGAATTCGACATGATAAGCAAAGTCTATAATGTTGAGTCTAAAAATTTTGAATTGATTTCATATATGCATTTACCCTTGACCAACTCCAACGATTCACGAACGAGTGTGTGTAAATAAATGTGATTATAAAAGTTTATGTACTTACTCATATATATAAATATGAAATTTGTTACATATTATTATTACTAATATTATTATTAATATCAATATATTTAGTATTATTATAATTAACATTAATAATATTATTATTATAAATTTCACTACAATCATTATTATTGTGACTTATTATCAATACTACTCTTATAATTATTATTATTAGTATTTTGATTATTATTTATATAATTATAATTATTAATTATTATTATTAAAATCATTTATATAAAATCGTGAATGGATTGAGATCAAGATCTGTTGTACGTTTCCTTTCAAATTTTATCCTTGTCCGGGATTGATTTCAATCAATAACAGTTGTTAGTACAAATCAATAACAGTAATCTTATTCAGATAATTGAATCTGTTAGACATCATTTTCATACTTTTCTTTTTTCCACTGTGATTTGTCAACTTATAGGAATTCTTATATACCAATCAAGTTGTTGTAATTAATCAATCAATTATCCATCACCTTTATTCTTCTTTCTCCTGCCATCTATATCATCCATTTCATGAGTCTATCATCACTCTAAAATTTTAACAAACAACACCATCTCCGAACCATGTCCACCATGAACCACTTTGATCACCATATACAACCACAACTACATATTACTTATTTCATGTTCCATGCTCGACACTAAACATTATTATTTTTAATACTATGTTTCTTCTTCCCTTCTTACACCCGATCACTGTTGCTATTAGTTCGAAGATGTTCGCTGATCACACATGACCAAAACAAGCTACTATCGATTAACCGGCTATCACTTCCAACCGCCACCACAAAACGTCTCTCTCTCTCCTCTCTATCTCTTATCATCAAACCACTTCATCACTAAATCATGTTGTTATCCTTGCTGTTTTGGCCGAGAACCTCGCATGAACAACCATCAGGACACCAACAAAACTTGTGAACTGCAGCTAGTTATTTCTGTTTTGGTTCAAACACGAGAACCGTCTCTTCATCAAGACACGATGTTTTCCACTTGCCTTTTTTGCATTTTTTTTATGTTTCAAATTAGGCTGTGCTTCGTTTACTTCTTTTTATAAACCAAACACCCATTTTGACTTGGTGGATTAAGTTTAGTGGTACCAATTAAGAAATCATGGCCGACATACTTTATGGGAATAAGATAATTATGATATTAATGATGGTGAGCTGTAAATAAAATAACAACTAATGGTTCGTTGCTTTACAGAAAACAAAATTTGTTTTCTATCGGACTCATATATCAAGTGGGGTTTCAAATAGTAGCAGATTTATTATTTGGGCTTATTATTTTGTTGAACTGCTGCACAAGATTTCTGTTTCTGTTGATTTTAAACACATCACCACCATAACCTCCTACACCCATTTAAACCGTAATTTTCTATTGCTAAAGGTGTTTTCTGTTTTGTCTGATGTCGAGCAAAACCAAAGAACCCATCCACTATTTTGTTATTTCCAACGGCCACTCAATGGTAGCAAATCAAACCCGTTATAATACTTATGGATCAAACTATGACATTGGGCTTATTTACTTGTGCACTTGGGCCATGAACCTTGAGTTCATTAAATAGATTCACTGGGCCAAAGTAATCTGGACTGAATAACATAATTGGGCCGTATCACCACTTGTGTGGTTCTCTTACGTTAACCTACTGCAACTGCAGTTCCTATTTCCATTCTATTTCAAAACTGAGAAACAAGGGTGTAAGGAGGATGATAATGGTGATGGTTACGTTTGATTAGGTGATCTTGATGATGATAAAAACGACGATGATGATTGATGATGCAGTAAGATGTATGATGATGTTATATTATGATTTTATGTGAATCCAAAGAAGAAGATGATGAAAAAGGTGATGATCAATGATAGTTGATGATGATTACGGTTGATTATGGATGATGATAATGATATTAATAAGGTTATGAATATATAGAGATGATGATTTTGATAATAATGGACAGTTATGGGTTTATTTAATTGAGGAAGAAGAAAATAGAAACAAACAAGAAATAAGAATAAATAGATTTAAGATGTCATTAAATTCAGAAAAGTAAGTGACAGTGTAATGGGTGAGGGAATTTGGTTTAACCGAGAGGTCTCGGGTTCGATTCCCGACATGGGCGGTTTGATATCTTTTTGGAGCTTTTAAGGTAGTAACCATTTTTTTTATTATTATTATAATTATTAGTATTATGATTATTATTATTATTATTATTATTATTATTATTATTATTATTATTATTATTATTATTACCATACTAATATAAATATTATTATTATGAGTACTAGGAATTATCATTACTATTATTTTCATTAAGGTTAGTATTAGAAACATTTTAGAATTCTTATTAATATCATTAATAAAAGTATTATCATTAAGAGTACCGTTAATAATAAAATTGTTACAATTATTATTATTAAGTATTAAGTATTAATATCAAAGATTATTATTTTATTACCATTATTAATAAATTATTCATTTTATTAAAAACTACTGATATTATCATTATAAGATTTATAATTAAAAACTATCATTAATATTATTATTAACTTTATTATTTTTATTAGAAACATTAAGTATTATAATCATTATTATTTTTACCACCATTAATATTATTTTGGTATTATTATAACTATTGCTATTAATATGTAAATGATATATATATATATATATATATATATATATATATATATATATATATATATATATATATATATATATATATATATATATATATATATATATATATATATATATATATATATATATATATATATATATATATATTAAAAACATATTTAATACATATAACATAACAAAATTAATATTTTTATATACAAAATGAATTTATGAAACATATATATATTAATAATATAAAAAGGATATAACTAATAAATTTATATATATATATATATATTTCTTCGTTTACAATTATGTATATTAATAGACATACTAATAATATAGGTTCGTGAATCCGAGGCCAACCATACATTGTTCAGTTTTGTTATATGTATTTTTACTACAAAATACAGTATGGTGAGTTCATTTGATTCCGTTTTACTCTTTACATTTTTGGGACTGAGAATACATGCGCTGTTTTACAACTGCTTTATTAAATGATTTTGAAATTTATTTTGAATTGTGAATACATGAAATGCTTTTATAAATGTTTGACGAGATAGACACAAGCAAAACATTCCTTGAATGAATTATTATGCAGACAGAAGTTCTGCGGATTATTATTGAATTATGTGGACATGATAATTGCCACCATTGAATTATGTGGACATGATAATTGCCACCATTGAAATATGTGGACATGATAATTGCCACCATTAAATTATGTGGACATGATAATTGCCACCAATTAATATGAATGTTATGTATTGAGAGAATGATTTTATACACAGGTAATGTGTATGTTATTTTTGTGCACGAGATATGTGTACGGTTACTAGGATTTATGAAAAAGGATTTCGTACACGAGAAATGTGTACTGTATTTAAAAGATTTCGCATGTACATTGTAGTGACCCGAACTTTTCCATGTTTATATATATTAATTGAGATTGATATTTACATGATTAAATGTTTCCAACATGTTAAGCAATCAAACTTGTTAAGACTTGATTAATTGAAATATGTTTTATATAGACAATTGACCACCCAAGTTGATCGGTGATTCACGAACGTTAAAACTTGTAAAAACTATATGATGACATATATATGGATATATATATATAGTTAACATGATACTATGATAAGAAAACATATCATAAAGTATATTAACAATGAACTACATATGTAAAAACAAGACTACTAACTTAATGATTTTTAAACGAGACATATATGTAACGATTATCGTTGTAAAGACATTTAATATATATATATCATATTAAGAGATATTCATACATGATAATATCATGATAATATAATAATTTAAAATCTCATTTGATATTATAAACATTGGGTTAACAACATTTAACAAGATCGTTAACCTAAAGGTTTCAAAACAACACTTACATGTAACGACTAACGATGACTTAACGACTCAGTTAAAATGTATATACATGTAGTGTTTTAATATGTATTTATACACTTTTGAAAGACTTCAATACACTTATCAAAATACTTCTACTTAACAAAAATGCTTACAATTACATCCTCGTTCAGTTTCATCAACAATTCTACTCGTATGCACCCGTATTCGTACTCGTACAATACACAGCTTTTAGATGTATGTACTATTGGTATATACACTCCAATGATCAGCTCTTAGCAGCCCATGTGAGTCACCTAACACATGTGGGAACCATAATTTGGAAACTAGTATGAAATATCTCATAAAATTACAAAAATATGAGTAATCATTCATGACTTATTTACATGAAAACAAAATTACATATCCTTTATATCTAATCCATACACCAACGACCAAAAACACCTACAAACACTTTCATTCTTCAATTTTCTTCATCTAATTGATCTCTCTCAAGTTCTATCTTCAAGTTCTAAGTGTTCTTCATAAATTCCAAAAGTTCTAGTTTCATAAAATCAAGAATACTTTCAAGTTTGCTAGCTCACTTCCAATCTTGTAAGGTGATCATCCAACCTCAAGAAATCTTTGTTTCTTACAGTAGGTTATCATTCTAATACAAGGTAATAATCATATTCAAACTTTGGTTCAATTTCTATAACTATAACAATCTTATTTCAAGTGATGATCTTACTTGAACTTGTTTTCGTGTCATGATTCTGCTTCAAGAACTTCGAGCCATCCAAGGATCCATTGAAGCTAGATCCATTTTTCTCTTTTCCAGTAGGTTTATCCAAGGATATTAAGGTAGTAATGATGTTCATAACATCATTCGATTCATACATATAAAGCTATCTTATTCGAAGGTTTAAACTTGTAATCACTAGAACATAGTTTAGTTAATTCTAAACTTGTTCGCAAACAAAAGTTAATCCTTCTAACTTGACTTTTAAAATCAACTAAACACATGTTCTATATCTATATGATATGCTAACTTAATGATTTAAAACCTGGAAACACGAAAAACACCGTAAAACCGGATTTACGCCGTCGTAGTAACACCGCGGGCTGTTTTGGGTTAGTTAATTAAAAACTATGATAAACTTTGATTTAAAAGTTGTTATTCTGAGAAAATGATTTTTATTATGAACATGAAACTATATCCAAAAATTATGGTTAAACTCAAAGTGAAAGTATGTTTTCTAAAATGGTCATCTAGACGTCGTTCTTTCGACTGAAATGACTACCTTTACAAAAACGACTTGTAACTTATTTTTCCGACTATAAAGCTATACTTTTTCTGTTTAGATTCATAAAATAGAGTTCAATATGAAATCATAGCAATTTGATTCACTCAAAACGGATTTAAAATGAAGAAGTTATGGGTAAAACAAGATTGGATAATTTTTCTCATTTTAGCTACGTGAAAATTGGTAACAAATCTATTCCAACCATAACTTAATCAACTTGTATTGTATATTATGTAATCTTGAGATACCATAGACACGTATACAATGTTTCGACCTATCATGTCGACACAACTATATATATTTCGGAACAACCATAGACACTCTATATGTGAATGTTGGAGTTAGCTATACAGGGTTGAGGTTGATTCCAAAATATATATAGTTTGAGTTGTGATCAATACTGAGATACGTATACACTGGGTCGTGGATTGATTCAAGATAATATTTATCGATTTATATTCTGTACATCTAACTGTGGACAACTAGTTATAGGTTACTAACGAGGACAGCTGACTTAATAAACTTAAAACATCAAAATATATTAAAAGTGTTGTAAATATATTTTGAACATACTTTAATATATATGTATATATTGTTATAGGTTCGTGAATCAACAGTGGCCAAGTCTTACTTCCCGACGAAGTAAAAATCTGTGAAAGTGAGTTATAGTCCCACTTTTAAAATCTAATATTTTTGGGATGAGAATACATGCAGGTTTTATAAATGATTTACAAAATAGACACAAGTACGTGAAACTACATTCTATGGTTGAATTATCGAAATCGAATATGCCCCTTTTTATTAAGTCTGGTAATCTAAGAATTAGGGAACAGACACCCTAATTGACGCGAATCCTAAAGATAGATCTATTGGGCCTAACAAACCCCATCCAAAGTACCGGATGCTTTAGTACTTCGAAATTTATATCATATCCGAAGGGTGTCCCGGAATGACGGGGATATTCTTATATATGCATCTTGTTATTGTCGGTTACCAGGTGTTCACCATATGAATGATTTTTATCTCTATGTATGGGATGTGTATTGAAATATGAAATCTTGTGGTCTATTGTTACGATTTGATATATATAGGTTAAACCTATAACTCACCAACATTTTTGTTGACGTTTAAAGCATGTTTATTCTCAGGTGAATATTAAGAGCTTCCGCTGTTGCATACTAAAATAAGGACAAGATTTGGAGTCCATGTTTGTATGATATTGTGTAAAAACTGCATTCAAGAAACTGATTTCGATGTAACATATTTGTATTGTAAACCATTATGTAATGGTCGTGTGTAAACAGGATATTCTAGATTATCATTATTTGATAATCTACGTAAACCTTTTTAAACCTTTATTTATGAAATAAAGGTTATGGTTTGTTTTAAAAATGAATGCAGTCTTTGAAAAACGTCTCATATAGAGGTCAAAACCTCGCAACGAAATCAATTAATATGGAACATTTTTAATCAATAAGAACGGGACATTTCAGTTGGTATCCGAGCGTTGGTCTTAGAGAACCAGAAAATTTGCATTAGTGTGTCTTATCGAGTTTGTTAGGATGCATTAGTGAGTCTGGACTTCGACCGTGTTTTCTTTAAAAATGATTGCTTAACATTTTTGTTGGAAACTATATATTTTTAACATATGAATATTATGTGATATATTAATCTCTTAACGTGTTTGATATTATGTGATAGATGTCTACCTTTAGAACAAGTCCCATTGACTCACCTAATAATAATGAAGAGTCAAATGTAAATTGGAATGATTTGTGGACTGATTCACAAGTTCCCGAAGAGGAACCGGAAGAAGAGTCGGAACCGGAAGAAGAATCGGAACCGGAAGAAGAATCGGAACCGGATGAAGAAATAGAACCGGTGGGGGAAATAATAAAACGGTTAAGTAAAAGAAAATCCTCAACCAACCGACCAAAGTTAATTATGGTCAATGGTGTTTCCGCCAAGGAAGCAAAATATTGGGAGGATTACCAATTCTCCGATGAATCGGATTCCGACGAGAATTCCGATGATGTTATAGAAATTACCCCAACTGAATTTAAAAAGGCAAAAGAAAATAATAAGGGAAAGGGCATAAAAATAGAGAAATCTAATTCCAACCCCGATGAACTTTATATGTATCGTCAACCCCCGAAGTCCTTAAGTTGTAACAATGACCCGGGAACCTCTAAACCACCAGGTTTTTCTAAACCAATGTGGACAACGACGGCTCGTATTAGGGGAACATCATATATCCCTAGAAACTTGGCAAAACGAACCAAAACAGAAGAAGAAGAAACGAGCGAGTCGGAATAAGATAGTTGTATTCGTGTGGTGTAATATATGTAATATAGTGTTCTTATGCTTTATGATATATGTAAAAATTGCTTGTATTAATAAGTATTTTTTTTATGAAACTAACTCTTGTCTATTTTACAGTTTAAAAACACAAAATGGATAGACAACCCAATATTTTAAGAGACCTACCCGGAGACATGATTGATGAAATCTTGTCTAGAGTCGGCCAGAATTCTTCGGCACAACTATTTAAGGCGAGATCAGTTTGTAAGACATTCGAAGAACGTTCCAAGAATGTCTTGGTTTATAAGAGACTTTCGTTTGAAAGATGGGGGATATCACATTGGGAAACCCATAAGTTACGATGTGTTTACTTTGATGCATATATTGCGGGGAACCCAAATGCTATTTTACGCAACGGGTTAAGAAATTATTTTGACTCAATATATCCGAATATTGGACTTCATGATTTAGAAAAAGCGGCTAACATGCAACATAAAGAAGCATGTTATGCTTACGGATTAGTAATGTTCGCTTCTCACCAAAGTGAGAACAAGAACATCGGGCTACAACTATTAAACAAAACGTTTCCACAAGTGACAGAGTCGGTAATTGGGGTAAGAAATGAGGTTTTTAGATTATTACGGGACTGTTGGACATTACGTAACCCTCGTCCCTTTGATGACGTTACAACACGCTGTCTTATCAACGGCCATAACGGTTATGTTGCACAAGACCAAGGATGGGAAGTAGTCCTAGTAAAACCAGAATGCATGACTTGTTTCTGGACGTATGAATTACGTGTCTTTATTGCCTTTGCCGAACGACTTGTGTACTAGCTAGAATTGTCTTCACAACTATCTTGTATCAAAGTTATTGTGTGCTATATTTCATGCTTTATGTAAAATAAGCGGTATTGTAAGTTTGTAAAATATTGTATAAAAGTTTGAACGCGAAATATTATTACAATCAGTTTTTCATATAGAATTGTATATTAGCTACTAAGTATGAACTTAACGGGTAGGTACTACCCGAATTTAAACTTATAAAACGCTAATATGAAGAAAAAGCTTTTATAAATGAGTTCATATTATGCTACGAAATACTATTAACTACTCTTAATATTCTGTATGATTAACTTGTTCCATTTAACTATTTTGAAGGAAATGGCACCGACTACTCGACACACCGTGAATATGAATGAAGAGGAATTCCGTACTTTTCTAGCTTCAAACATAGCCGCAGTACAGGCTGCGCTACATACCAACAATAACCTTGGATCTAGCAGTACAGGAAATCGTGTAGGATGCACCTACAAAGAATTCACTGCCTGCAAACCTTTGGAATTTGATGGAACCGAAGGACCGATCGGATTGAAACGGTGGATCGAGAAGGTTGAATCGGTGTTTGCCATAAGTAAGTGTACTGAAGAGGACAAAGTGAAGTACGCTACGCATACCTTCACAGGTTCTGCGTTAACATGGTGGAATACCTATCTAGAGCAAGTGGGACAAGATGATGCGTACGCACTACCGTGGTCAGCATTCAAGCACTTGATGAACGAGAAGTACTGTCCCAGAACCGAGGTCAATAAGCTCAAGACAGAACTTAGAGGGTTACGAACCCAAGGATTTGATATTACCACGTACGAAAGACGATTCACAGAATTGTGCCTATTGTGTCCGGGAGCATTCGAAGATGAGGAAGAGAAGATCGACGCGTTTGTGAAAGGATTACCGGAAAGAATCCAAGAAGATATAAGTTCACACGAGCCCGCCTCCATACAACAGGCATGTAGAATGGCTCACAAACTAGTGAACCAGATTGAAGAAAGAATTAAAGAACAGACTGCTGAAGAGGCCAATGTGAAGCAAGTCAAAAGAAAGTGGGAGGAAAACGGTGATAAGAATCACCAATACAACAACAACAGCAATTACAACAATAATCGCAACAATTATCCCAACAATCGCAACATCAATCGCAACTACAACAAACGGCCCAACAACAACAACAACAACAACAGCAACTACAACAATCATCCCAACAACAATAATAACCGCAACAACAACAACAATCAGAAGCAGCTATGCCAAAGGTGTGAAAAGAATCACTCGGGGTTCTGCACCAAATTTTGCAACAAGTGTAAAAGAAATGGTCATAGCGCGGCAAAGTGTGAGGTCTACGGACCAGGGGTTAATAGAACGAAAGGAACAAATGGTGTCGGAACGAGTAATGGCGGAGCAAGTAGTGTCGGAGCAAGTTATGCCAATGTAGTTTGTTATAAATGTGGAAAACCAGGCCACATTATTAGAAATTGCCCGAACCAGGAGAACACGAATGGACAAGGCCGTGGAAGAGTTTTCAATATTAATGCGGTAGAGGCACAGGAAGACCCGGAGCTTGTTACGGGTACGTTTCTTATTGACAATAAATCTGCTTACGTTTTATTTGATTCGGGTGCGGATAGAAGCTATATGAGTAGAGATTTTTGTGCTAAATTAAGTTGTCCATTGACGCCTTTGGATAGTAAATTTTTACTCGAATTAGCAAATGGTAAATTAATTTCAGCAGATAATATATGTCGGAATCGAGAAATTAAACTGGTTAGCGAAACATTTAAGATTGATTTGATACCAGTAGAGTTAGGGAGTTTTGATGTGATAATCGGTATGGACTGGTTGAAAGAAGTGAAAGCGGAGATCGTTTGTTACAAAAATGCAATTCGCATTATACGAGAAAAAGGAAAACCCTTAATGGTGTACGGAGAAAAGGGCAACACGAAGCTACATCTTATTAGTAATTTGAAGGCACAAAAACTAATAAGAAAAGGTTGCTATGCTGTTCTAGCACATGTCGAGAAAGTACAAACTGAAGAAAAGAGCATCAATGATGTTCCCATTGCAAAAGAATTTCCCGATGTATTTCCGAAAGAATTACCGGGATTACCCCCACATCGATCCGTTGAATTTCAAATAGATCTTGTACCAGGAGCTGCACCAATAGCTCGTGCTCCTTACAGACTCGCACCCAGCGAGATGAAAGAACTGCAAAGCCAATTACAAGAACTTTTAGAGCGTGGTTTCATTCGACCAAGCACATCACCGTGGGGAGCTCCTGTTTTGTTTGTCAAGAAGAAAGATGGTACATTCAGGTTGTGTATCGACTACCGAGAGTTGAACAAACTTACCATCAAGAACCGCTACCCACTACCGAGAATCGACGACTTATTTGATCAACTACAAGGCTCGTCTGTTTATTCAAAGATTGACTTACGTTCCGGGTATCATCAAATGCGGGTGAAAGAAGATGATATTCCAAAGACTGCTTTCAGAACACGTTACGGTCATTACGAGTTTATGGTCATGCCGTTTGGTTTAACTAATGCACCAGCTGTGTTCATGGACCTTATGAACCGAGTGTGTGGACCATACCTTGACAAGTTTGTTATTGTTTTCATTGATGACATACTTATTTACTCAAAGAATGACCAAGAACACGGTGAACATTTGAGAAAGGTGTTAGAAGTATTGAGGAAGGAAGAATTGTACGCTAAGTTTTCAAAGTGTGCATTTTGGTTGGAAGAAGTTCAATTCCTCGGTCACATAGTGAACAAAGAAGGTATTAAGGTGGATCCGGCAAAGATAGAAACTGTTGAAAAGTGGGAAACCCCGAAAACTCCGAAACACATACGCCAGTTTTTAGGACTAGCTGGTTACTACAGAAGGTTCATCCAAGACTTTTCCAGAATAGCAAAACCCTTGACTGCATTAACGCATAAAGGGAAGAAATTTGAATGGAATGATGAACAAGAGAAAGCGTTTCAGTTATTGAAGAAAAAGCTAACTACGGCACCTATATTGTCATTGCCTGAAGGGAATGATGATTTTGTGATTTATTGTGATGCATCAAAGCAAGGTCTCGGTTGTGTATTAATGCAACGAACGAAGGTGATTGCTTATGCGTCTAGACAATTGAAGATTCACGAACAAAATTATACGACGCATGATTTGGAATTAGGCGCGGTTGTTTTTGCATTAAAGACTTGGAGGCACTACTTATATGGGGTCAAAAGTATTATATATACCGACCACAAAAGTCTTCAACACATATTTAATCAGAAACAACTGAATATGAGGCAGCGTAGGTGGATTGAATTATTGAATGATTACGACTTTGAGATTCGTTACCACCCGGGGAAGGCAAATGTGGTAGCCGATGCCTTGAGCAGGAAGGACAGAGAACCCATTCGAGTAAAATCTATGAATATAATGATTCATAATAACATTACTACTCAAATAAAGGAGGCGCAACAAGGAGTTTTAAAAGAGGGAAATTTAAAGGATGAAATACCCAAAGGATCGGAGAAGCATCTTAATATTCGGGAAGACGGAACCCGGTATAGGGCTGAAAGGATCTGGGTACCAAAATTTGGAGATATGAGAGAAATGGTACTTAGAGAAGCTCATAAAACCAGATACTCAATACATCCTGGAACGGGGAAGATGTACAAGGATCTCAAGAAACATTTTTGGTGGCCGGGTATGAAAGCCGATGTTGCTAAATACGTAGGAGAATGTTTGACGTGTTCTAAGGTCAAAGCTGAGCATCAGAAACCATCAGGTCTACTTCAACAACCCGAAATCCCGGAATGGAAATGGGAAAACATTACCATGGATTTCATCACTAAATTGCCAAGGACTGCAAGTGGTTTTGATACTATTTGGGTAATAGTTGATCGTCTCACCAAATCAGCACACTTCCTACCAATAAGAGAAGATGACAAGATGGAGAAGTTAGCACGACTGTATTTGAAGGAAGTCGTCTCCAGACATGGAATACCAATCTCTATTATCTCTGATAGGGATGGCAGATTTATTTCAAGATTCTGGCAGACATTACAGCAAGCATTAGGAACTCGTCTAGACATGAGTACTGCCTATCATCCACAAACTGATGGGCAGAGCAAAAGGACGATACAAACGCTTGAAGACATGCTACGAGCATGTGTTATTGATTTCGGAAACAGTTGGGATCGACATCTACCGTTAGCAGAATTTTCCTACAACAACAGCTACCATTCAAGCATTGAGATGGCGCCGTTTGAAGCACTTTATGGTAGAAAGTGCAGGTCTCCGATTTGTTGGAGTGAAGTGGGGGATAGACAGATTACGGGTCCGGAGATTATACAAGAAACTACCGAGAAGATCATCCAAATTCAACAACGGTTGAAAACCGCCCAAAGTCGACAAAAGAGCTACGCTGACATTAAAAGAAAAGATATAGAATTTGAAATTGGAGAGATGGTCATGCTTAAAGTTGCACCTTGGAAAGGCGTTGTTCGATTTGGTAAACGAGGGAAATTAAATCCAAGGTATATTGGACCATTCAAGATTATTGATCGTGTCGGACCAGTAGCTTACCGACTAGAGTTGACTCAACAACTCGCGGCTGTACATAACACTTTCCACGTCTCGAATTTAAAGAAATGTTTTGCTAAAGAAGATCTCACTATTCCGTTAGATGAAATCCAAATCAACGAAAAACTTCAATTCATCGAAGAACCCGTCGAAATAATGGATCGTGAGGTTAAAAGACTTAAGCAAAACAAGATACCAATTGTTAAGGTTCAATGGAATGCTCGTAGAGGACCCGAGTTCACCTGGGAGCGTGAAGATCAGATGAAGAAGAAATACCCGCATCTATTTCCAGAAGATTCGTCAACACCTTCAACAGCTTAAAATTTCGGGACGAAATTTATTTAACGGGTAGGTACTGTAGTGACCCGAACTTTTCCATGTTTATATATATTAATTGAGATTGATATTTACATGATTAAATGTTTCCAACATGTTAAGCAATCAAACTTGTTAAGACTTGATTAATTGAAATATGTTTTATATAGACAATTGACCACCCAAGTTGATCGGTGATTCACGAACGTTAAAACTTGTAAAAACTATATGATGACATATATATGGATATATATATATAGTTAACATGATACTATGATAAGAAAACATATCATAAAGTATATTAACAATGAACTACATATGTAAAAACAAGACTACTAACTTAATGATTTTTAAACGAGACATATATGTAACGATTATCGTTGTAAAGACATTTAATGTATATATATCATATTAAGAGATATTCATACATGATAATATCATGATAATATAATAATTTAAAATCTCATTTGATATTATAAACATTGGGTTAACAACATTTAACAAGATCGTTAACCTAAAGGTTTCAAAACAACACTTACATGTAACGACTAACGATGACTTAACGACTCAGTTAAAATGTATATACATGTAGTGTTTTAATATGTATTTATACACTTTTGAAAGACTTCAATACACTTATCAAAATACTTCTACTTAACAAAAATGCTTACAATTACATCCTCGTTCAGTTTCATCAACAATTCTACTCGTATGCACCCGTATTCGTACTCGTACAATACACAGCTTTTAGATGTATGTACTATTGGTATATACACTCCAATGATCAGCTCTTAGCAGCCCATGTGAGTCACCTAACACATGTGGGAACCATAATTTGGCAACTAGTATGAAATATCTCATAAAATTACAAAAATATGAGTAATCATTCATGACTTATTTACATGAAAACAAAATTACATATCCTTTATATCTAATCCATACACCAACGACCAAAAACACCTACAAACACTTTCATTCTTCAATTTTCTTCATCTAATTGATCTCTCTCAAGTTCTATCTTCAAGTTCTAAGTGTTCTTCATAAATTCCAAAAGTTCTAGTTTCATAAAATCAAGAATACTTTCAAGTTTGCTAGCTCACTTCCAATCTTGTAAGGTGATCATCCAACCTCAAGAAATCTTTGTTTCTTACAGTAGGTTATCATTCTAATACAAGGTAATAATCATATTTAAACTTTGGTTCAATTTCTATAACTATAACAATCTTATTTCAAGTGATGATCTTACTTGAACTTGTTTTCGTGTCATGATTCTGCTTCAAGAACTTCGAGCCATCCAAGGATCCATTGAAGCTAGATCCATTTTTCTCTTTTCCAGTAGGTTTATCCAAGGATATTAAGGTAGTAATGATGTTCATAACATCATTCGATTCATACATATAAAGCTATCTTATTCGAAGGTTTAAACTTGTAATCACTAGAACATAGTTTAGTTAATTCTAAACTTGTTCGCAAACAAAAGTTAATCCTTCTAACTTGACTTTTAAAATCAACTAAACACATGTTCTATATCTATATGATATGCTAACTTAATGATTTAAAACCTGGAAACACGAAAAATACCGTAAAACCGGATTTACGCCGTCGTAGTAACACCGCGGGCTGTTTTGGGTTAGTTAATTAAAAACTATGATAAACTTTGATTTAAAAGTTGTTATTCTGAGAAAATGATTTTTATTATGAACATGAAACTATATCCAAAAATTATGGTTAAACTCAAAGTGAAAGTATGTTTTCTAAAATGGTCATCTAGACGTCGTTCTTTCGACTGAAATGACTACCTTTACAAAAACGACTTGTAACTTATTTTTCCGACTATAAACCTATACTTTTTCTGTTTATATTCATAAAATAGAGTTCAATATGAAATCATAGCAATTTGATTCACTCAAAACGGATTTAAAATGAAGAAGTTATGGGTAAAACAAGATTGGATAATTTTTCTCATTTTAGCTACGTGAAAATTGGTAACAAATCTATTCCAACCATAACTTAATCAACTTGTATTGTATATTATGTAATCTTGAGATACCATAGACACGTATACAATGTTTCGACCTATCATGTCGACACATCTATATATATTTCGGAACAACCATAGACACTCTATATGTGAATGTTGGAGTTAGCTATACAGGGTTGAGGTTGATTCCAAAATATATATAGTTTGAGTTGTGATCAATACTGAGATACGTATACACTGGGTCGTGGATTGATTCAAGATAATATTTATCGATTTATATTCTGTACATCTAACTGTGGACAACTAGTTATAGGTTACTAACGAGGACAGCTGACTTAATAAACTTAAAACATCAAAATATATTAAAAGTGTTGTAAATATATTTTGAACATACTTTAATATATATGTATATATTGTTATAAGTTCGTGAATCAACAGTGGCCAAGTCTTACTTCCCGACGAAGTAAAAATCTGTGAAAGTGAGTTATAGTCCCACTTTTAAAATCTAATATTTTTGGGATGAGAATACATGCAGGTTTTATAAATGATTTACAAAATAGACACAAGTACGTGAAACTACATTCTATGGTTGAATTATCGAAATCGAATATGCCCCTTTTTATTAAGTCTGGTAATCTAAGAATTAGGGAACAGACACCCTAATTGACGTGAATCCTAAAGATAGATCTATTGGGCCTAACAAACCCCATCCAAAGTACCGGATGCTTTAGTACTTCGAAATTTATATCATATCCGAAGGGTGTCCCGGAATGATGGGGATATTCTTATATATGCATCTTGTTATTGTCGGTTACCAGGTGTTCACCATATGAATGATTTTTATCTCTATGTATGGGATGTGTATTGAAATATGAAATCTTGTGGTCTATTGTTACGATTTGATATATATAGGTTAAACCTATAACTCACCAACATTTTTGTTGACGTTTAAAGCATGTTTATTCTCAGGTGAATATTAAGAGCTTCCGCTGTTGCATACTAAAATAAGGACAAGATTTGGAGTCCATGTTTGTATGATATTGTGTAAAAACTGCATTCAAGAAACTGATTTCGATGTAACATATTTGTATTGTAAACCATTATGTAATGGTCGTGTGTAAACAGGATATTCTAGATTATCATTATTTGATAATCTACGTAAACCTTTTTAAACCTTTATTTATGAAATAAAGGTTATGGTTTGTTTTAAAAATGAATGCAGTCTTTGAAAAACGTCTCATATAGAGGTCAAAACCTCGCAACGAAATCAATTAATATGGAACGTTTTTAATCAATAAGAACGGGACATTTCATACATTACAGGTGGGTATAGGATTCGGGCCCATTTGTACCATGCAGCATTTAAATCTCGTGGTCTATCAAAATGATGAATTTTATTGTTTTATCTTAAACTTATGAACTCACCAACCTTTTGTTGACACTTGAAAGCATGTTTATTTTCAGGTATGAAAGAAACATTCTGCTGTGCATTTGCTCATTTTAAAGACATTATTTAGAGTCAATCATCGCAATGGAACCAGATGTTGGTGACCTCGTCCAGATGGATTAGGACGGGTCCTTTCAGTTTATTATTTATGACATTTTGGCATCGGTTGTCCTATATTTTATAAACATGTGTTCAGCCGTGGGGTGTAAAGACCGGCACAGAGGTTCTATATTTTGAAGGTACATGTATTCAGCCGTGGGGTGAAAGATCGGCACAGATGGCTACTATTATATTTTGAATTCTCACTAGGTGTTCTTCATATTAAAGATATTTTTTGTGCAGTTGGAATGGGACTTCTGCACGTTTTTTAATATTTAAAAATTTTGTGGTCTATTAAAATGATGAAAATGGAATGATTACTATAAACTAATGAACTCACCAACCTTTTGGTTGACACTTGAAAGCATGTTTATTCTCAGGTTTGAAAGAAATCTTCCGCTGTGCATTAGCTCATTTTAAGGATATTACTTGGAGTCATTCATGACATATTTCAAAAGACGTTGCATTCGAGTCGTTGAAGTTCATTAGAGATTATTATTAAGTAAATGACGGATTAGGTCATTTATAGTTTGGATATTATGAAATGGTATGCATACCTGTCAACTTTCGATGAAATGAAAGTTTGTCTTTTAAAAACGAATGAAATGTTTGTAAAATGTATCATTTAGAGGTCAAGTACCTCGCGATGTAATCAACTATTATGAATCGTTTATAATCAATATGGACTTCGTCCGGATGGATTAGGACGGGGCGTTTCAGTTGGTATCAGAGCGGTGGTCTTAGCGAACCAGGTCTTGCATTAGTGTGTCTAACTGATAGTTGTTTAGATGCATTAGTGAGTCTGGACTTCGATCGTGTCTGCATGTCAAAAGTCTTGCTTATCATTCCGTGTCGAAAATTACCTGCTTATCATTCTTAGTCTAGACACATCTTACTGCATTGATTGCATGAATCGTGTACAGACAAAATTCAAATCTTAGCATATCAGCTAATTCATATCTTAGTTTACCTGTTATTGTTACCGATGACTGACAGCTTCCGTAGATTCCTCCGTAACTTATGAGATTTTAGTATTATATATGCATATGTAATTATGTATTGCAGGGTACTAATCTACATCCTATAATCTATTTCTTATCGAAAATCCTTCATCTGATCGTACGAGATGAATCCCTCAACCAGTTCGAGTCCCTCTGATTTCGATAGCTATTCCGATAGATATTCCGACAGCTATTCCGACATGGATATTTACCTAAGCTCCGAAAGCGGTGTCACCAGAATGAATCAATCAATCAGCCATCCCCAATTCATCTGATGGGTTCGTAGTCGACTAAGCCAACAGAGACAAGAAGAAAGCGATCCTTTCCTTTCTACCAACCGAATTTACCTCTTGGCGATGAACCTGAAACATTTACCGGCGAACCTGTTTGTAATACTAATTTCTCTCTCATTTTTCAAATATCTCGCCAAGATTATATTCTATCTAAAATTCTAAACCTTATCCGTCTGCTCATTCCGATCGACAATCACCCCGGAATAATAAAAGAAGTCAACAAACTTCGCGCTAGAAAAATAAATTTGGAGGATATGGTGCAAAATGTACCAGCTTCAGCAACATCACCGGCACCAACAGTACAATCAATAACAGCACCAGTACCATCAACAATCCACGTTTCAATATCATCATATGTACTTTGAGTATGATCTTCGTTCTACGTATCGTTCTACCTCATTTATCTTCGTTCGACATGGTGAATATGTAATCTCTAAAGTTTTAGAGATTATTTATTCTAGTTTCAACCGAAAAGCAAATGAGTTTAATATCATATTAACTCATTAAATCCATGAATACATCTGAAGAAAATATATATGTATATATGTTTTCATAAAGATTGTAATTAAAAATTCTCTTGTACAAACTGTTAATGGTGAAAATATTTTAACGGGTAGGTAATACCCGAGGACTATTTAAATTTCACATTAATAAGTTACATTGTACGTTCTTCGAATATGTTTCAACAAGTCATATACTATCCTACTTACATCCACCGATATACAAATCCGTTCACCATAGAATAACCATATTCATCCAATTACATATTTGGATTTTGATCTATCAGAATCCATCAAGTGGCATAACGAAGAAATAATGGACACAATAAAAATTGATTAGAAACAGATTAATTAACAATATGAAATTCTATTAAGAATCCACGCTAACAAAATCCTAGCTAACTGTTCCTATCTAACTGTTCCTAGCTAACCGTGGACTAATCAACTGAGGACTACCAACATTGGACAATTAAAATATTAATTATAACATATGAAACTAAACAATACTTCAAATTTGCCACTTGTTTTCATCTTAAACCACATTTGTACATTGACGATTACTATCTGCGTTCAAACCTTTCATGATTCTTGAAAATACCTCAATCTAGAGGATGAACCAACCGCACTTCATCTACGAAAGAAAAGATTGATGCATATAGCTATTCACCTGAGAAACTCTCGGCAACTGAGAAAAATGTTTAAAACGTAGCTATGCTAATTTCTTAGTGTTATTATTACCCAAAATAACTTTGCAATCTCTTTCCAAATTAGTAAATTTTGTCACAGCTCCAACAAGTCAACTTTGAATTTTCGTTCGAAACAACCTTATTATAACCTTGATATATATGCGTGCTCTTTTATTGTTACCGGGGAACCTTTCATATTCTACCACATTACCAGCAGACGTACCAGTAACCTCGTTGCTTCTTGGTTTAAATCCCTCCGGTAAATCATTATATTTATTCATTGAAACCTTATCATATACTCATCCGCATCTTGTAACGAGAACTACCATAACAATTACCGGGAATCAGCAATCTGTACTTTAAAAACTCACAGCATATCTACATCAGCAGTTATATGTATAACATTTATCTTTTAGAATAATGATCTTCCATTCTGAAATTTTGAAAAGCACCCAGTCTACAAATCAATACCACAAATTCTGAAGAAGCTAAATACAGCAGCAAAAATTGTACACGACCTCAGTCGTCGAAAGTTTGATGATAAAGAATAATATGTTGGAAAAGCTAACAAACATTGGAAATGGAAAACGGATAAAGTTAACCATGAAGGATACCAAGGACAAATACAAGGACCATACTCTATATTTAAAGAATCCAGATAATTCTGGATCCGTTGAAATCTTTAGAGAATATCTTGCTCCGAAGTCATGTTAAAATCGAGCAGAAAATCTTTCTCCATCAACCATCGAACTTAGAAATTCCAAAATATCATCATCAATATCTTCGATATTTCTGAGGATATTTTCATAAATATTCTCGTCCGAAATTATATACCTCTTCGTGCTTCCTGTGTATCATTATATTGGAAACATTTAATAGAAAATTTAGTACCGAAAAGCAGATTATACGAAACTTTGAAGAAAGCCGTGGACAAATCACAAAGAATAAGTTTGACTTCAAAGAATCCAAATGATTCAATGCCTGCTAAAGTCTTTAGCGAATATCTTGCTCTTTACTCTAAACCCTTGCGGACAATAGTTTCTATCATCCTCTGATCTTAGATATTCTGAGATATTATAGTATCTTTCATTATAAATATCCTCGATATTTCTAAATATATTTTCATAACTAATTTTATCTGAAATTATTAATCTCTTCATGATATCAGTGTTACATCATATAGAAACTGTTAGTTTCTATATTCTGTAAACTTTTGAGCTTAAAATATGAATGTTATTGAAGTAATGTTGAGAACTGATGCATGAGTTAGTATAATATAATGACACTTGATCAACGTGATTATATTACAGTAAGTCATGCTGAGTTTCTAAATGGAATATGATGATTCACGGATTATAACGTCATCATGTGTCATGTTACATAACTCTTTCATTCTGATTAACTTCTGAACATATCAAGAAAATATATTCTTGATAGTTCTATTCTCAGTGATTCTGGTAACTTGACAAATCAAATCTTGCTAATACGTTCTTTCTTGTTTAGAACATTAAGCTCATTCGAAACTCCACACCTATGAATTCTAGACCGTTACTTGCAAAAAGAAAACAAAAGCATGAAGCTCCGAGATAGAAAGGGGGTATAAATCGCAGCAAATAAGAGAGAGCATTAACTGTGAATGACAATGATTATAGAAGACGGAAACAGGAATTCCAAAATATAAGAGAAAATATAAAACCCAATAACAACACGGAGGTTTCAAACCGGGGATATTAATACGGATAGCAATATAAAGAAACGGTATAGTTAAGAATACTATCACCCCAAGGTAATAGTAGAAGTAAACAGATTTTTTCTGGAGGAAGATTGAAAAGAAGGATGACATAAGTGATAATTAGGAAAATATCAAGGATTAGAACTGGATTAAGCATTTTCACAATCTTTTGGATGTATGAACTAAGAAAGAAGGTATAAGAATATTGAGAATAAGGGAACGGAAGAGCTTAATTTATAATGGAAATATCAGACAGAGTAATCGAGACAGATTACCATATTTATTTATAAAGATCCTCATTTCCTTTTTCGTCGAAAAATCAAATCTTTTAAATTTCGAAGATTTTCTTTAAATTCCTTGAATTCCGGAATTCAACCATGACTACGTCACCGACAAATCTGCATTTACTCATCTCAATCTTTTGTAATAGCTTCATTCGTACTCTTCGAAAAAATCAAATTATTTTATCTATATCACTCAATGATGATAAAACTCTATTTATTCACTTATATTCGTCATGAAAACATTTCTATTGTTATCCATGACAACCTCACTCAAATTTCGGGACGAAATTTCTTTAACGGGTAGGTACTGTGACGACCCGAAAATTTCTGATCAAATTTAAACTTAGTCTTTATATGTTTCCAACACGATAAGCAAAGTCTGTGATATTGAAATCTCAAAAACTTTGAACTGTGTTAATATATGCAATTAGCCTTCGGCCATATATATATTATTGTAATTAGTCTTTTTAATAGTATCATCAATAATAATATTATTATTTTATAATTACTCTTATCTTCATTATTATTATCAGTAATATTATAATTAATATTATTAACATTATTAAAATCATTAGTATAAATTTTATAGTTATTATTATTATTATCATTAATAATTAATAATATAATTGTTATTATTATTATTACTATTATATTGTTACTATTATTATTCATAATATTAAGAGTAATATTATTATTATAGAAGATTAATTATAATACATAAATTAAGATATATATATATACAATATATAAAACAGATATACTGAATTGTACAAGTATATTATACGATATATATATATATATATATATATATATATATATATATATATATATATATATATATATATATATATATATATATATAAATGTATATACTGTATATAATACTTAATGATATAAATCCTATGTATTAATATATATTCAGAGACCAATAATCAGTTCTTATCCCAATCATAAACTGTAACCAATTTGTTTTCTACCTAAAATTATTGAATGACATAATCAATTAGTGTACGAGTCATATTAGAAAATTGGATCTGTTATTATTTTCTTCTTCTCCTGTTTCAAATTGTACAAACTGTCGTGTAAATCAAGCTAGCAAACAAAGTGTAATTAGAATCAAATGAGCTGTAATGATGTTACTTAGTTGCTACAAAACTACCTGCTATCACTTTTTTCAACGAAAACATCGAAATTAAAACAGAAAGAAACCCAATATCTTTTTCTTCAATCCCTTCTGCAAAGTATGTTTATGATTCGGTTCAAGAACAAGTTGTTGCTACACCCCTTCTTATATTTTCTCTTCGTAAATAAACAATAAACCCTCCTCAAAAACATGCTGTAAATCCATCTTCAAAACCATCATAAACCACCCTCATCAACCCTTATATATTTCTCTTTAGCGTAAGCAACACAACCTTCACTTGTGCAATAATTAAGGCTGCTATTTTCTTAGATATGCAACAACATCAAACAACACTATCTGTATGCTGCTACTCGCTGTTGTTTTGTTTTAACCATGATCACAAACTGCCTCAAAACCTGCTGCTCTTGTTGCTGGATCAGACGGTCACCATAACCACCTGTAGCCTTCTATTTTATTACTGCTACTATATTAATTTCTATTTTATTTCTCTTTGGTCGACGCAAGGAAACAAGAAACTGGTACGTTTATGTTTCGGTTCGTGAAACTTACAAATCAAATGAAGAAAGAAGTTCTACCACATATTTAAGTAGGTCTTTCCAACTTGTACATATAATAATAATACAACTAGACTTGTGGAGCTAGGTGGAACTAATTGGCAGACAACTTTCAATTAAACAAATAATTGAGCTTGCATGCTTTGAAATTTTTTTGACAATGAGTGTTGGAACTTGGCCGAGTGCCTTTATTTTTTTAGTTCATCGTGACCTTTAATGTCCCTTAGTGGGCCAAGAATAGATGGTACCTTTAATTTTTTTTAGTTCATCGTGGCCACGGGTTAGTTTTCCAATGGATCAAGATAACAGATGGTAATATTACAAGATGATGTAAACGATGATAATTCACGATGTATGTACATATTAGGATAATGATATATGATATAGAATAGTTTGACGATGATGAACATGATAAGATGATGATGATTAATCTATGACCCTCGAATGTTGTTTTCTACTCGGGTCTTTCATTTTATTCTTCTAATTCGGCTTATGAACCGTTGATGGATTACAATTAATGGGACTCAAGAAATTGGACCGATTGATTTGATGATTGTATTTCGGTGATAATATTATATGGTGATAATGATAATCGCGATGGCTTAATGATGTATGATGTATTAAGATGGCGAACGAATGATATAGATGATAATGATGATTGGGTTCTAAGTTTAGAAGAGAAACAAACAGAAATTTATGAGTTAAATAAATTTAAGTTACGAATTGATTCGGTGTAAACGAATTGGAGCAGTTGGTTTAGGAGTGTTTGGTGGGTTAACGGGAGGTCGCGGGTTCGAGCCTTGTCTGAGGATTTTTCTTAAGGAAAAAGCTTTTAAAGGTAGTTTCAAGTATTATATTTTTTTTATTGTTATTATTATTATTAATTGTTGTTGTTATTAAGTTAATTAATATTATTATTATTAATTAGGGATAAGTTAATTATTATTATTACCATCATTAACACAATTAAAAATTATTATCATTATTGTTATTACTAAGCACAATCATTAAGTATTAGGAGTATTATTAATATTATTAGTAATATAGGTATTATGATCATTATTATGGCTACGATTACTATTATTATTATTATTTTGAAAGTAATACAAATTATTATTATTATCATTAACATTAGTATTAGTATCATTTTTATTATTATTATTATCATTATATCGTTTTTATTATTATTATTATTATTATTATTATTATCATTATATCGTTTTTATTATTATTATTATTATTATTATTATTATTATTATTATTATTATTATTATCATCATTATATTTATTAAATTAAGTATAATTATTAATATTATCATTATCAAGATTTGTATATATTATTATCATCATTTTTACTAACACTATTATTAATTATTATTATTATTAGAATCCTTATTTTTACAAAAATATTACAACTTTCTATTATAAATATTATTTTACCAAATAAAGTAGTAGTTATATAAAAACATATTTTAATATAATCCTATATATATAAAGATATTAATCTTAATACATTACATAATATAAATAAACTTAGTAGATTAAATGTGATATGTGTTGATATATACATGATATAGGTTCGTGTATCCGAGGCCAACCCTATACTTGTTCAATATCGTTCTATGTATTTTTACTACAAAATACATTAGATGAGTTTCATTTGCTCCTCTTTTCTATTTACATTTTTGGGACTGAGAATACATGCGCTTTTATAAATGTTTGACGCAATAGACACAAGTACCTTAACTGTATTCTATGAAAGAATTATCTGGGATCGGGGTTGATTATTATGACACGCATTAGCCCCCGGTTTCAGTTAGAGTGTATGAGCTCCCGAGCCGGGTGGATGGTTTATGTGATGACCCGAAAATTTTCGACCAAATTTAAACTTAATCATAATATGAATTCGACATGATAGGCAAAGTCTATAATGTTGAGTCTAAAAATTTTGAATTGATTTCATATATGCAATTACCCTTGACCAACTCCAACGACTCACGAACGAGTGTGTGTAAATAAATGTGATTATAAAAGTTTATGTACTTACTCATATATATAAATATGAAATTTGTTACATATTATTATTACTAATATTATTATTAATATCAATATATTTAGTATTATTATAATTAACATTAATAATATTATTATTATAAATTTCACTACAATCATTATTATTGTGACTTATTATCAATACTACTCTTATAATTATTATTATTAGTATTTTGATTATTATTTATATAATTATAATTATTAATTATTATTATTAAAATCATTTATATAAAATCGTGAATGGATTGAGATCAAGATCTGTTGTACGTTTCCTTTCAAATTTTATCCTTGTCCGGGATTGATTTCAATCAATAACAGTTGTTAGTACAAATCAATAACAGTAATCTTATTCAGATAATTGAATCTGTTAGACATCATTTTCATACTTTTCTTTTTTTCACTGTGATTTGTCAACTTATAGGAATTCTTATATACCAATCAAGTTGTTGTAATTAATCAATCAATTATCCATCACCTTTATTCTTCTTTCTCCTGCCATCTATATCATCCATTTCATGAGTCTATCATCACTCTTAAATTTTAACAAACAACACCATCTCCGAACCATGTCCACCATGAACCACTTTGATCACCATATACAACCACACCTACATATTACTTATTTCATGTTCCATGCTCGACACTAAACATTATTATTTTTAATACTATGTTTCTTCTTCCCTTCTTACACCCGATCACTGTTGCTATTTGTTCGAAGATGTTCGCTGATCACACATGACCAAAACAAGCTACTATCGATTAACCGGCTTTCACTTCCAACCGCCACCACAAAACGTCTCTCTCTCCTCTCTATCTCTCATCATCAAACCACTTCATCACTAAATCATGTTGTTATCCTTGCTGTTTTGGCCGAGAACCTCGCATGAACAACCATCAGGACACCAACAAAACTTGTGAACTGCAGCTAGTTATTTCTGTTTTGGTTCAAACACGAGAACCGTCTCCTCATCAAGACACGATGTTTTCCACTTGCCTTTGTTGCGTTTTTTTTTTTATGTTTCAAATTAGGCTGTGCTTCGTTTACTTCTTTTTATAAACCAAACACCCATTTTGACTTAGTGGATTAAGTTTAGTGGAACCAATTAAGAAATCATGGCCGACATACTTTATGGGAATAAGATAATTATGATATTAATGATGGTGAGCTGTAAATAAGATAACAACTAATGGTTCGTTGCTTTACAGAAAACAAAATTTGTTTTCTATCGGACTCATATATCAAGTGGGGTTTCAAATAGCAGCAGATTTATTATTTGGACTTATTATTTTGTTGAACTACTGCACAAGATTTCTGTTTCTGTTGGTTCGAAACACATCACCACCATAACCTCCTACACCCATTTAAACCGTAATTTTCTATTGCTAAAGGTGTTTTCTGTTTTGTCTGATGTCGAGCAAAACCAAAGAACCCATCCACTATTTTGTTATTTCCAACGGCCACTCAATGGTAGCAAATCAAACCCGTTATAATACTTATGGATCAAACTATGACATTGGGCTTATTTACTTGTGCACTTGGGCCATGAACCTTGAGTTCATTAAACAGATTCACTGGGCCAAAGTAATCTGGACTGAATAACATAATTGGGCCGTATCACCACTTGTGTGGTTCTCTTATGTTAACCTACTGCAACTGCAGTTCCTATTTCCATTCTATTTCGAAACTGAGAAACAAGGGTGTAAGGAGGATGATAATGGTGATGGTTACGTTTGATTAGGTGATCTCGATGATGATAAAAGCGACGATGATGATTGATGATGCAGTAAGATGTATGATGATGTTATATTATGATTTTATGTGAATCCAAAGAAGAAGATGATGAAAAAGGTGATGATCAATGATAGTTGATGATGATTACGGTTGATTATGGATGATGATAATGATATTAATAAGGTTATGAATATATAGAGATGATGATTTTGATAATAATGGACAGTTATGGGTTTATTTAATTGAGGAAGAAGAAAATAGAAATAAACAAGAATAAATAGATTTAAGATGTCATTAAATTCAGAAAAGTAAGTGACAGTGTAATGGGTGAGGGAATTTGGTTTAACCGAGAGGTCTCGGGTTCGAGTCCTGGCATGGGCGGTTTGATATCTTTTTGGAGCTTTTAAGGTAGTAACCATTTTTTTTATTATTATTATAATTATTAGTATTATTATAATTATTATTATTATTATTATTATTATTATTATTATTATTATCATCATTATTATTATTATTATTATTACCATACTAATATAAATATTATTATTATGAGTACTAGGAATTATCATTACTATTATTTTCATTAAGATTAGTATTAGAAACATTTTAGAATTCTTATTAATATCATTAATAAAAGTATTATCATTAAGAGTACCGTTAATAATAAAATTGTTACAATTATTATTATTAAGTATTAAGTATTAATATCAAAGATTATTATTTTGTTACCATTATTAATAAATTATTCATTTTATTAAAAACTACTGATATTATCATTATAAGATTTATAATTAAAAAATATCATTAATATTATTATTAACTTTATTATTTTTATTAGAAACATTAAGTATTATAATCATTATCATTTTTACCACCATTAATATTATTTTGGTATTATTATAACTATTGTTATTAATATGTAAATGATATATATATATATATATATATATATATATATATATATATATATATATATATATATATATATATATATATATATATATATATATATATATATATATATATATATATTAAAAACATATTTAATACATATAACATAACAAAATTAATATTTTTATATACAAAATGAATTTATGAAACATATATATATATTAATAATATAAAAAGGATATAACTAATAAATTTATATATATATATATTTCTTCGTTTACAATTATGTATATTAATAGACATACAAATAATATAGGTTCATGAATCCGAGGCCAACCATACATTGTTCAATTTCGTTATATGTATTTTTATTACAAAATACAGTATGGTGAGTTCATTTGATTCCCTTTTACTCTTTACATTTTTGGGACTGAGAATACATGCGCTGTTTTATAACTGCTTTATTAAATGATTTTGAAATTTATTTTGAATTGCAAATACATGAAATGCTTTTATAAATGTTTGACGAGATAGACACAAGCAAAACATTCTTTGAATGAATTATTATGCAGACAGAAGTTCTGCGGATTATTATAGAATTATGTGGACATGATAATTGCCACCATTGAATTATGTGGACATGATAATTGCCACTATTGAAATATGTGGACATGATAATTGCTACCATTGAATTATGTGGACATGATAATTGCCACCAATTGATATGAATGTTATGTATCGAGAGAATGATTTTATACACAGGTAATGTGTATGTTATTTTTGTGCACGAGATATGTGTACGGTTACTAGGATTTATGAAAAAGGATTTCGTACACGAGAAATTTGTACCGTATTTAAAAGATTTCGCATGTACATTACAGGTGGGTATAGGATTCGGGCCCATTTGTACCATGCAGCATTTAAATCTCGTGGTCTATCAAAATGATGAATTTTATTGTTTTATGATAAACTTATGAACTCACCAACCTTTTAATTGACACTTGAAAGCATGTTTATTCTCAGGTATGAAAGAAACATTCCACTGTGCATTTGCTCATTTTAAAGACATTATTTAGAGTCGATCATCGCAATGGAACCAGATATTGGTGACCTCGTCCAGATGGATTAGGACGGGTCCTTTCAGTTGGTATTAGAGCGGTGGTCTTAGTGAACCAGGTCTTGCATTAGTGTGTCTAACTGATAGTATTTAGGATGCATTAGTAAGTCTGGACTTCGACCGTGTCTGCATGTCAAAAGTTTTGCTTATCATTTTTGTCGGAAATCATCTGTTTATCATACTTAGGAAATTACCTGCTTATCATTCTTAGTCTAGACACATCTTACGGCAATGATTGCATGAATAGTGTAGTGACCCGAACTTTTCCATGTTTATATATATATTAAATGAAATTTTTATTTACATGATTAAGTGTTTCCAACATGTTAAGCAATCAAACTTGTTAAGACTTGATTAATTGAAATAGGTTTCATATAGACAATTGACCACCCAAGTTGACCGATGATTCACGAACGTTAAAACTTGTAAAAACTATACGATGACATATATATGGTTATATATATAGTTAACATGATTTTATTATAAGTATGTATCTCATTAGGTATTTTAACAATGAGTTATATACATAAAAATGAGACTATTAATTTAAGAAACTCGAAAACGATATATATAACGATTATCGTTAAAACAACGTCATACTAGGTACATATGAATCATATTAAGATATTGATACACTTGGTTAATTATGTTAAATGATAAGTAAATATATTATTAAGTGTATTAACAATGAAATACATATGTAAAAATAAGACTACTAACTTAATGATTTCGAAACGAGACATATATGTAACGATTATCGTTGTAACGGCATTTAACTGTATATATATCATACTAAGATATATTATATATCATAATATCATGATAATATAACAATTTAACATCTCATTTGTTATAATAAACAATGGGTTAACAACATTCAACAAGATCGTTAACCTAAAGGTTTTAAAACAACATTTACATGTAACGACTAACGATGACTTAACGACTCAGTTAAAATGTATATACATGTAGTTTTTTAATATGTATTCATACACTTTTGAAATACTTCAAGACACTTATCAAAATACTTCTACTTAACAAAAGTGCTTACAATTACATCCTCGTTCAGTTTCATCAACAATTCTACTCGTATGCACCCGTATTCGTACTCGTACAATACACAGCTTTTAGATGTATGTACTATTGGTATATACACTCCAATGATCAGCTCTTAGCAGCCCATGTGAGTCACCTAACACATGTGAGAACCATCATTTGGCAACTAGCATGAAATATCTCATAAAATTACAAAAATATGAGTAATCATTCATGACTTATTTACATGAAAACAAAATTACATATCCTTTATATCTAATCCATACACCAACGACCAAAAACACCTACAAACACTTTCATTCTTCAATTTTCTTCATCTAATTGATCTCTCTCAAGTTCTATCTTCAAGTTTTAAGTGTTCTTCATAAATTCCAAAAGTACTAGTTTCATAAAATCAAGAATACTTCCAAGTTTGCAAATTTACTTCCAAGTTTTCTAAATCCATTCCAAGTAATCATCCAAGATCAAGAAACCTTTGTTACTTACAGTAGGTTATCTTTCTAATACAAGGTAATAATCATATTCAAACTTTAATTCAATTTCTATAACTATAACAATCTTATTTCGAGTGGAAATCTTACTTGAAATTGTTTTCGTGTCATGATTCTGCTTCAAGAACTTTCAAGCCATCCAAGGATCCTTTGAAGCTAGATCTATTTTTCTCATTTCCAGTAGGTTTATCCAAGGAACTTGAGGTAGTAATGATGTTCATAACATCATTCGATTCATACATATAAAGCTATCTTATTCGAAGGTTTAAACTTGTAATCACTAGAACATAGTTTAGTTAATTCTAAACTTGTTCGCAAATAAAAGTTAATCCTTCTAACTTGACTTTTAAAATCAACTAAACACATGTTCTATATCTTTATGATATGCTAACTTAATAATTTAAAACCTGGAAACACGAAGAACACTGTAAAACCGGACATACGCCGTCGTAGTTACACCGCGGGCTGTTTTGGGTTAGTTAATTAAAAACTATGATAAACTTTGATTTAAAAGTTGTTATTCTGGGAAAATGATTTTTATTATGAACATGAAACTATTTCCAAAAATTATGGTTAAACTCAAAGTGGAAGTATGTTTTCTAAAATGGTCATCTAGACGACGTTCTTTCGACTGAAATGACTACCTTTACAAAAATGACTTGTAACTTATTTTTTCGACTATAAACCTATACTTTTTCTATTTAGATTCATAAAATAGAGTTCAATATGAAACCATAGCAATTTGATTCACTCAAAACGAATTTAAAATGAAGAAGTTATGGGTAAAACAAGATTGGATAATTTTTCTCATTTTAGCTACGTGAAAATTGGTAACAAATCTATTCCAACCATAACTTAATCAACTTGTATTGTATATTATGTAATCTTGAGATACCATAGACACGTATACAATGTTTCGACCTATCATGTCGACACATCTATATATATTTCGGAACAACCATAGACACTTTATATGTGAATGTTGGAGTTAGCTATACAGGGTTGAGGTTGATTCCAAAATATATATAGTTTGAGTTGTGATCAATACTGAGATACATATACACTGGGTCGTGGATTGATTCAAGATAATATTTATCGATTTATTTCTGTACATCTAACTGTGGACAACTAGTTGTAGGTTACTAACGAGGACAGCTGACTTAATAAACTTAAAACATCAAAATATATTAAAAGTGTTGTAAATATATTTTGAACATACTTTGATATATATGTATATATTGTTATAGGTTCGTGAATCAACCAGTGGCCAAGTCTTACTTCCCGATGAAGTAAAAATCTGTGAAAGTGAGTTATAGTCCCACTTTTAAAATCTAATATTTTTGGGATGAGAATACATGCAGGTTTTATAAATGATTTACAAAATAGACACAAGTACGTGAAACTACATTCTATGGTTGAATTATCGAAATCGAATATGCCCCTTTTTATTAAGTCTGGTAATCTAAGAATTAGGGAACAGACACCCTAATTGACGCGAATCCTAAAGATAGATCTATTGGGCCTAACAAACCCCATCCAAAGTACCGGATGCTTTAGTACTTCGAAATTTATATCATATCCGAAGGGTGTCCCGAAATGATGGGGATATTCTTATATATGCATCTTGTTAATGTCGGTTACCAGGTGTTCACCATATGAATGATTTTTTTATCTCTATGTATGGGATGTGTATTGAAATATGAAATCTTGTGGTCTATTGTTACGATTTGATATATATAGGTTAAACCTATAACTCACCAACATTTTTGTTGACGTTTAAACCATGTTTGTATGATATTGTGTAAAAACTGCATTCAAGAAACTGATTTCGATGTAACATATTTGTATTGTAAACCATTATGTAATGGTCGTGTGTAAACAGGATATTTTAGATTATCATTATTTGATAATCTACGTAAAGCTTTTTAAACCTTTATTTATGAAATAAAGGTTATGGTTTGTTTTAAAAATGAATGCAGTCTTTGCCAAACGTCTCATATAGAGGTCAAAACCTCGCAACGAAATCAATTAATATGGAACGTTTTTAATCAATAAGAACGGGACATTTCAGTTGGTATCCGAGCGTTGGTCTTAGAGAACCAGAAAATTTGCATTAGTGTGTCTTATCGAGTTTGTTAGGATGCATTAGTGAGTCTGGACTTTGACCGTGTTTTCTTTAAAAATGATTGCTTAACATTTTTGTTGGAAACTATATATTAATAACATGTATATATTATGTGATATATTAATCTCTTAACATGTTTGATATTGTGTGATAGATGTCTACCTCTAGCACAAATCCCATTGACTCACCTAATAATAACGAAGAGTCGAATATATATTGGACTGATTCACAAGTTCCCGAAGAAGAATCGGAAGAAGAATCAGAACCGGAAGAAGAATCAGAACCGGAGGAGGAAATAGAACCGGTGGGGGAAATAATAAAACGGTTAAGTAAAAGAAAATCCTCAACCAACCAACCAAGGTTAATTATGGTCAATGGTGTTTCCGCCAAGGAAGCAAAATATTGGGAGGATTACCAATTCTCCGATGAATCGGATTCCGACGAGAATTCCGATGATGTTATAGAAATTACCCCAACCAAATTTAAAAAGGCAAAAGAAAATAATAAGGGAAAGGGCATAAAAATAGAGAAATCTAATTCCAACCCCGATGAACTTTATATGTATCGTCAACCCCCGAAGCCCTTAAGTTGTAACAATGACCCGAGAACCTCTAAACCACCAGGTTTTTCTAAACCGTTGTGGAAAACGACAGCTCGTATTAGGGGAACATCATATATCCCTAGAAACTTGGCAAAACGAACCAAAACTGAAGAAGAAGAAACGAGCGAGTCGGAATAAAATAGTTGTATTCGTGTGGTGTAATATATGTAATATAGTGTGCTTATGCTTTATGATATATGTAAAAATTGCTTGTATTAATAAGTGTTTTTTTTTATGAATCTAACTCTTGTCTATTTTACAGTATAAAAACACAAAATGGATAGACAACCCAATATTTTAAGAGACCTACCTGGAGACATGATTGATAAAATCTTGTCTAGAGTCGGTCAGAATTCTTCGGCACAACTATTTACGGCGAAATCAGTTTGTAAGACATTCGAAGAACGTTCCAAGAATGTCTTGGTTTATAAGAGACTTTCGTTTGAAAGATGGGGGATATCACATTGGGAAACCCATAAGTTACAATGTGTTTACTTTGATGCATATATTGCGGGGAACCCAAATGCTATTTTACGCAACGGGTTAAGAAATTATTTTGACTCAATGTATCCGAATATAGGACTTCATGATTTAGAAAAAGCGGCTAACATGCAACATAAAGAAGCATGCTATGCTTACGGGTTAGTAATGTTCGCTTCTCACCAAAGTGAGAAAAAGAACATCGGGCTACAACTATTAAACAAAACGTTCCCACAAGTGACAGAGTCGGTAATTGGGGTAAGAAATGAGGTTTTTAGGTTATTACGAGACTGTTGGTCATTACGTAACCCTCGTCCCTTTGACGACGTTACAACACGCTGTCTTATCAACGGCCATAACGGTTATGTTCCACAAGACCAAGGATGGGAAGTAGTCCTAGTAAAACCAGAATGCATGACTTGTTTCTGGATGTATGAATTACGTGTCTTTATTGCCTTTGCTGAACGACTTGTGTACTAGCTAGAATTATCTTCACAACTATCTTGTATCAAAGTTATTGTGTGCTATATTTCATGCTTTATGTAAAATAAGCGGTGTTGTAAGTTTGTAAAATATTGTATAAAAGTTTGAACGCGAAATATTATTATAATCAGTTTTTCATATAGAATTGTAGTAGTTGAATTGTATATTAGCTACTAAGTATGAACTTAACGGGTAGGTACTACCCGAATTTAAACTTATAAAACGCTAATATGAAGAAAAAGCTTTTATAAATGAGTTCATATTATGCTACGAAATACTATTAACTACTCTTAATATTCTGTATGATTAACTTGTTCCATTTGACTATTTTGAAGGAAATGACACCGACTACTCGACACACCGTGAATATGAATGAAGAGGAATTCCGTACTTTTCTTGCTTCAAACATAGCCACAGTACAGGCTGCGCTACATACCAACAATAACCTTGGATCTAGCAGTACATGAAATCATGTAGGATGCTCCTACAAAGAATTCACTGCCTGCAAACCTTTGGAATTTGATGGAACCGAAGGACCGATCGGATTGAAACGGTGGACCGATAAGGTCGAATCGGTGTTTGCCATAAGTAAGTGTACTGAAGAGGACAAAGTGAAGTACGCTACGCATACCTTCACAGGTTCTGCGTTAACATGGTGGAATACCTATCTAGAGCAAGTGGGACAAGATGATGCGTACGCACTACCGTGGTCAGCATTCAAGCACTTGATGAACGAGAAGTACCGTCCCAGAACCGAGGTCAATAAGCTCAAGACAGAACTTAGAGGGTTACGAACCCAAGGATTTGATATTACCACGTACGAAAGACGATTCACAGAATCGTGCCTATTGTGTCCGGGAGCGTTCGAAGATGAGGAAGAGAAGATCGACGCGTTTGTGAAAGGATTACCAGAAAGAATCCAAGAAGATATAAGTTCACACAAGCCCGCCTCCATACAACAGGCATGTAGAATGGCACACAAACTAGTGAACCAGATTGAGGAAAGAATTAAAGAACAGACGGCTGAAGAGGCCAATGTGAAGCAAGTCAAAAGGAAGTGGGAGGAAAACGGTGATAAGAATCACCAATACAACAACAACAGCAATTACAATAATAATCGCAACAATTATCCCAACAATCGCAACATCAATCGCAACTACAACAAATGGCCCAACAACAACAACAACAACAACAACAGCAACTACAACAATCATCCCAACAACAATAACAACTGCAACAACAACAACAATTAGAAGCAGCTATGCCAAAGGTGTGAAAAGTATCACTCGGGGTTCTGCACCAAATTTTGCAGCAAGTGTAAAAGAAATGGTCATAGCGCGGCGAAGTGTGAGGTCTACGGACCAGGGGTTAACATAACGAAAGGAACAAATGGTGTCGGAACGAGTAATGGCAGAGCAAGTAGTGTCGGAGCAAGTTATGCCAATGTAGTTTGTTATAAATGTGGAAAATCGGGCCACATTATTAGAAATTGCCCGAACCAGGAGAACACGAATGGACAAGGCCGCGAAAGAGTTTTCAATATTAATGCGGCAGAGGCACAGGAAGACCCGGAGCTTGTTACAGGTACGTTTCTTATTGACAATAAATCTGCTTACGTTTTATTTGATTCGGGTGCGGATAGAAGCTATATGAGTAGAGATTTTTGTGCTAAATTAAGTTGTCCATTGACGCCGTTGGATAGTAAGTTTTTACTCGAATTAGCAAACGGTAAATTAATTTCAGCAGATAATATATGCCGGAATCGAGAAATTAAACTGGGTAGCGAAATATTTAAGATTGATTTGATACCAGTAGAGTTAGGGAGTTTTAATGTAATAGTTGGCATGGACTGGCTGAAGAAGGTGAAAGCAGAGATCGTATGTTATAAAAATGCAATTCGCATTGTACGAGAAGAAGGAGAACCCTTAATGGTGTACGGAGAAAAGGACAACATGAAGCTACATCTTATTAGTAATTTGAAGGCACAAAAACTAATAAGAAAAGGTTGCTATGCTATTCTAGCACATATCGAGAAAGTACAAACTGAAGAAAAGAGCATCAATGATGTTCCCGTCGCAAAAGAATTTCCCGATGTATTTCCGAAAGAATTACCGGGACTACCTCCACATCGATCTGTTGAATTTCAAATAGATCTTGTACCAGGAGCTGCACCAATAGCTCGTGCTCCTTATAGACTCGCACCCAGCGAGATGAAAGAACTGCAAAGCCAACTGCAAGAACTATTAGAACGTGGTTTCATTTAACCAAGCACATCACCATGGGGAGCTCCTGTTTTGTTTGTCAAGAAGAAGGATGGTACATTTAGGTTGTGTATTGACTACAGAGAGTTGAACAAACTGACCATCAAAAACCGTTATCCACTGCCGAGAATTGACGACTTATTTGATCAACTACAAGGCTCGTCGGTTTATTCGAAGATCGATTTACGTTCTGGATATCATCAAATGCGAGTAAAGGAGGATGATATTCCAAAAACTGCTTTTAGGACGTGTTATGGTCATTACGAGTTTATGGTTATGCCGTTTGGATTGACTAACGCACCAGCTGTGTTCATGGACCTTATGAACCGAGTGTGTGGGCCATATCTTGACAAGTTTGTCATTGTTTTCATCGATGACATACTTATTTACTCAAAGAATGATCAAGAGCACGAAGAACATTTGAGAAAAGTGCTAGAAGTATTGAGGAAAGAAAAACTGTACGCTAAGTTTTCAAAGTGTGCATTTTGGTTGGAAGAAGTTCAATTCCTCGGTCATATAGTGAACAAAGAAGGTATCCAGGTGGACCCGGCAAAGATCGAAACTGTTGAAAAGTGGGAAACCCCAAAAACTCCGAAGCATATACGTCAATTTTTAGGATTGGCTGGTTACTACAGAAGATTCATCCAAGATTTCTCCAAAATAGCAAAACCCTCGACTGCATTAACGCATAAAGGGAAGAAATTTGAATGGAAGGATGAACAAGAAAAGGCGTTTCAATTATTGAAGAAAAAGCTAACTACGGCACCTATATTGTCATTGCCTGAAGGGAATGATGATTTTGTGATTTATTGTGACGCATCAAAGCAAGGTCTCGGTTGTGTATTAATGCAACGAACGAAGGTGATTGCTTATGCGTCTAGACAATTGAAGATTCACGAGCAAAATTATATGACGCATGATTTGAAATTAGGCGCGGTTGTTTTTGCATTAAAGACTTGGAGGCACTACTTATATGGGGTCAAAAGTATTATATATACCGACCATAAAAGTCTTCAACACATATTTAATCAGAAACAACTGAATATGAGGCAGCGTAGGTGGATTGAATTGTTGAATGATTATGACTTTGAGATTCGTTACCACCCGAGGAAGGCAAATGTGGTAGCCGACGCCTTGAGCAGAAAGGACAGAGAACCCATTCGAGTAAAATCTATGAATATAATGATTCACACTAACCTTACTACTCAAATAAAGGAGGCGCAACAAGGAGTTTTAAAAGAGGGAAATTTAAAGGATGAAATACCCAAAGGATCGGAGAAGCATCTTAATATTCGGGAAGACGGAACCCGGTATAGGGCTGAAAGAATTTGAGTACCAAAATTTGGAGATATGAGAGAAATGGTACTTAGAGAAGCTCATAAAACCAGATACTCAATACATCCTGGAACGGGGAAGATGTACAAGGATCTTAAGAAACATTTTTGGTGGCCAGGTATGAAAGCCGATACTACTAAATATGTAGGAGAATGTTTGACGTGTTCTAAGGTCAAAGCTGAACATCAGAAACCATCAGGTCTACTACAACAACCTGAAATCCCAGAATGGAAATGGGAAAACATTACCATGGATTTCATTACTAAATTGCCAAGGACTGCAAGTGGTTATGATACTATTTGGGTAATAGTTGATCGTCTCACCAAGTCAGCACACTTCCTACCAATAAGAGAAGATGACAAGATGGAGAAGTTAGCACGACTGTATTTGAAGGAAGTAGTCTCCAGACATGGAATACCAATCTCTATTATCTCTGATAGGGATGGCAGATTTATTTCAAGATTCTGGCAGACATTACAGCAAGCATTGGGAACTCGTCTAGACATGAGTACTGCCTATCATCCACAAACTGATGGGCAGAGTGAAAGGATGATACAAACTCTTGAAGACATGCTACGAGCTTGTGTTATTGATTTCGGAAACAGTTAGGATCGACATCTACCGTTAGCAGAATTTTCCTACAACAACAGCTACCATTCAAGCATTGAGATGGCGCCGTTTGAAGCAGTTTATGGTAGAAAGTGCAGGTCTCCGATTTGTTGGAGTGAAGTGGGGGATAGACAGATTACGGGTCCGAAGATAATACAAGAAACTACCGAGAAAATCATCTAAATTCAACAAAGATTGAAAACCGCCCAGAGTCGACAAAAGAGCTACGTGGACAGTAAAAGAAAAGATATAGAGTTTGAAATTGGAGAAATGGTCATGCTTAAAGTTTCACCTTGGAAAGGTGTTGTTCGATTTGGTAAATGGGGGAAACTAAATCCAAGGTACATTGGACCATTCAAGATTATAGATCGTGTCGGACCAGTAGCTTACCAACTGGAGCTACCTCAACAACTCGCGACTGTACATAACACTTTCCACGTCTCAAATTTTAAGAAATGTTTTGCTAAAGAAGATCTCACTATTCCCTTGGATGAAATCCAAATCAATGAAAAACTTCAATTCATTGAAGAACCCGTCGAAATAATGGATCGTGAGGTTAAGAGACTTAAACAAAACAAGATACCGATTGTTAAGGTTCGATGGAATGCTCGTAGAGGACCCGAGTTCACCTAGGAGCGTGAAGATCAGATGAAGAAGAAATACCCGCATTTATTTCCAGAAGATACGTCAACACCTCCAACTGCTTAAAATTTCGGGACGAAATTTATTTAACGGGTAGGTACTGTAGTGACCCGAACTTTTCCATGTTTATATATATATTAAATGAAATTTTTATTTACATGATTAAGTGTTTCTAACATGTTAAGCAATCAAACTTGTTAAGACTTGATTAATTGAAATAGGTTTCATATAGACAATTGACCACCCAAGTTGACCGGTGATTCACGAACGTTAAAACTTGTAAAAACTATACGATGACATATATATGGTTATATATATAGTTAACATGATTTTATTATAAGTATGTATCTCATTAGGTATTTTAACAATGAGTTATATACATAAAAATGAGACTATTAATTTAAGAAACTCGAAAACGATATATATAACGATTATCGTTAAAACAACGTCTTACTAGGTACATATGAATCATATTAAGATATTGATACACTTAGTTAATTATGTTAAATGATAAGTAAATATATTATTAAGTGTATTAACAATGAAATACATATGTAAAAATAAGACTACTAACTTAATGATTTCGAAACGAGACATATATGTAACGATTATCGTTGTAACGGCATTTAACTGTATATATATCATACTAAGATATATTATATATCATAATATCATGATAATATAACAATTTAACATCTCATTTGTTATAATAAACAATGGGTTAACAACATTCAACAAGATCGTTAACCTAAAGGTTTTAAAACAACATTTACATGTAACGACTAACGATGACTTAACGACTCAGTTAAAATGTATATACATGTAGTGTTTTAATATGTATTCATACACTTTTGAAAGACTTCAAGACACTTATCAAAATACTTCTACTTAACAAAAATGCTTACAATTACATCTTCGTTCAGTTTCATCAACAATTCTACTCGTATGCACCCGTATTCATACTCGTACAATACACAGCTTTTAGATGTATGTACTATTGGTATATACACTCCAATGATCAGCTCTTAGCAGCCCATGTGAGTCACCTAACACATGTGGGAACCATCATTTGGCAACTAGCATGAAATATCTCATAAAATTACAAAAATATGAGTAATCATTCATGACTTATTTACATGAAAACAAAATTACATATCCTTTATATCGAATCCATACACCAACGACCAAAAACACCTACAAACACTTTCATTCTTCAATTTTCTTCATCTAATTGATCTCTCTCAAGTTCTATCTTCAAGTTCTAAGTGTTCTTCATAAATTCCAAAAGTACTAGTTTCATAAAATCAAGAATACTTCCAAGTTTGCAAGTTTACTTTCAAGTTTTCTAAATCCATTCCAAGTAATCATCCAAGATCAAGAAACCTTTGTTACTTACAGTAGGTTATCTTTCTAATACAAGGTAATAATCATATTCAAACTTTAATTCAATTTCTATAACTATAACAATCTTATTTCGAGTGGAAATCTTACTTGAAATTGTTTTCGTGTCATGATTCTGTTTCAAGAACTTTCAAGCCATCCAAGGATCCTTTAAAGCTAGATCTATTTTTCTCATTTCCAGTAGGTTTATCCAAGGAACTTGAGGTAGTAATGATGTTCATAACATCATTCGATTCATACATATAAAGCTATCTTATTCGAAGGTTTAAACTTGTAATCACTAGAACATAGTTTAGTTAATTCTAAACTTGTTCGCAAATAAAAGTTAATCCTTCTAACTTGACTTTTAAAATCAACTAAACACATGTTCTATATCTTTATGATATGCTAACTTAATGATTTAAAACCTGGAAACACGAAGAACACTGTAAAACCGGACATACGCCGTCGTAGTAACACCGCGGGCTGTTTTGGGTTAGTTAATTAAAAACTATGATAAACTTTGATTTAAAAGTTGTTATTCTGGGAAAATGATTTTTATTATGAACATGAAACTATATCCAAAAATTATGGTTAAACTCAAAGTGGAAGTATGTTTTCTAAAATGGTCATCTAGACGACGTTCTTTCGACTGAAATGACTACCTTTAAAAAAATGACTTGTAACTTATTTTTTCGACTATAAACCTATACTTTTTCTTTTTAGATTCATAAAATAGAGTTCAATATGAAACCATAGCAATTTGATTCACTCAAAACGGATTTAAAATGAAGAAGTTATGGGTAAAACAAGATTGGATAATTTTTCTCATTTTAGCTACGTGAAAATTGGTAACAAATCTATTCCAACCATAACTTAATCAACTTGTATTGTATATTATGTAATTTTGAGATACCATAGACACGTATACAATGTTTTGACCTATCATGTCGACACATCTATATATATTTCGGAACAACCATAGACACTCTATATGTGAATGTTGGAGTTAGCTATACAGGGTTGAGGTTGATTCCAAAATATATATAGTTTGAGTTGTGATCAATACTGAGATACGTATACACTGGGTCGTGGATTGATTCAAGATAATATTTATCGATTTATTTCTGTACATCTAACTGTGGACAACTAGTTGTAGGTTACTAACGAGGACAGCTGACTTAATAAACTTAAAACATCAAAATATATTAAAAGTGTTGTAAATATATTTTGAACATACTTTGATATATATGTATATATTGTTATAGGTTCGTGAATCAACCAGTGGCCAAGTCTTACTTCCCGATGAAGTAAAAATCTGTGAAAGTGAGTTATAGTCCCACTTTTAAAATCTAATATTTTTGGGATGAGAATACATGCAGGTTTTATAAATGATTTACAAAATAGACACAAGTACGCGAAACTACATTCTATGGTTGAATTATCGAAATCGAATATGCCCCTTTTTATTAAGTCTGGTAATCTAAGAATTAGGGAACAGACACCCTAATTGACGCAAATCCTAAAGATAGATCTATTGGGCCTAACAAACCCCATCCAAAGTACCGGATGCTTTAGTACTTCGAAATTTATATCATATCCGAAGGGTGTCCCAGAATGATGGGGATATTCTTATATATGCATCTTGTTAATGTCGGTTACCAGGTGTTCACCATATGAATGATTTTTTTTATCTCTATGTATGGGATGTGTATTGAAATATGAAATCTTGTGGTCTATTGTTACGATTTGATATATATAGGTTAAACCTATAACTCACCAACATTTTTGTTGACGTTTAAAGCATGTTTATTCTCAGGTGAATACTAAGAGCTTCCGCTGTTGCATACTAAAATAAGGACAAGATTTGGAGTCCATGTTTGTATGATATTGTGTAAAAACTGCATTCAAGAAACTGATTTCGATGTAACATATTTGTATTGTAAACCATTATGTAATGGTCTTGTGTAAACATGATATTTTAGATTATCATTATTTGATAATCTACGTAAAGATTTTTAAACCTTTATTTATGAAATAAAGGTTATGCTTTGTTTTAAAAATGAATGCAGTCTTTGCAAAACGTCTCATATAGAGGTCAAAACCTCGCAACGAAATCAATTAATATGGAACGTTTTTAATCAATAAGAACGAGACATTTCAAATAGTGTATAGACAAAATTCGTATCTTAGCGTATATGTTATTGTTATCTTTGCCTGACAGCTTCCGTAGATTCCTCCGTAACTTATGGGATTTTAGTATTATATATGCATATGTAATTATGTACTGCAGGGTACTAATCTACATCCTATAATTTATTTCTTAACGAAAATCCTTCATCTGATCGTACGAGATGAATCCTGTAACCAGTTCGAGTCCCTCAGATTCCAATAGTTATTTCGATAGTTATTTCGACAGCTATACTGACATGGATTTTCACTCGAGCTCCGAAAGCAGTATAACTGAAATGGATTAACCATTTAGCCATCATATATTCTGGATGAATTGAGGATGGGTTCGTAGTTAATTTAATCCATGGAGACGCGAAGAAGGCGATCATTTCCATCAACCAAATTCACCTCTTGGTGAGGAACCTGAAGCACCTACCGGCGAATCTATCTGAAACACCATTTCAGCCTCATTTCTATAGTAGTTCGACACGATTATATTCTATCCACAATTCTAAACCTTATTCATCCGCTCGTTCCGACCGACAATCATTTCGAAATAATAGAAGAAGTTAGCGAACTTCGCGCTCGAGTAATCAATTTGGAGAATATGGTGCAAAATCTACCAGCTTCAGCAATATCACCGGCACCAACAGTACCATCAACATCAATACCAGTACCATCAACAACCCAAGTTCAACATCTCACACCTCAATATCTCATTATGTACCTCGAGCATAATCATCAATCTGCGAATCGTCCTACATCAATTACCATTGTTTGACATGGAGAATATGTAATCTTTAATGTTTCAGAGATTATATATTCTTGTTCTAATAATAAATCAAATGAGATTAATATCACATTAACTCATTAAATCCATGATTATATCTGAAGGAAATATATATATGTATATATATTTTCATAAAGATTGTAATAAAAAAATTATTTCGTACAAAACTGTTAATGGTGAAAATATTTTAACGGGTAGGTAATACCCGAGGAATATTTAGATTTCACATTAATAAGTTACACTGTACATACTTCGAATTTGATTCAACGATCAATTACTATCCTATTTAACAACCACCGATATACGTATCCGTTCACCAAAGAATAACTATTTTCATTCAAATTCAATTTCATATTTGGATTTTGACATATCAGAATCCAGCAAGTGGCATAATGAAGAAATAATTGACACAATAAAAATTGATTAGAAATAGACTAATTAACAATATGAAATTTTGTTAAGAATCCACGCTAACCGTTCCTAGCTAATCGTTCCTAGTTAACTGATTACATTTTATTTAACGCAATTTAATTATCGCAATTTACATTCTCGCAATTTTATTGATAGTCATTTAATTTCTGTATTTATTTTACGCGCGTTAAATATCGGGACACGTATACAAGGTTTTGACATATCATATCGACACATTTATATATATATTATTTGAAATAACCATAGACACTCTATATGCAGTAATAATCGAGTTCTCTATACAGGGTTGATGTTGATTCTACAATAATATATATAGTTTGAGTCGTGATCGAGTCTGAGACATGTACACGGGTCACGATACGTATTAATTAATTTGAATATTATATATTAAACTATATATGAATTATTGGACTGTTAACTGTGGACTATCAACATTGGACAATTAAAATGAATTAAAATATTGATTATAACATATGAAACTAAACAATTCTTCAAGTTTGCCACTTGATTTCATCTTAACCTCATTTGTAGCTTGACGATTAAAATCCGCGTTCAAACCTTTCATGATTCTTGAAAACACCTCAATTGAGAGGATGAACCAACCGCACTTCATCTACGGGAGAAAAGATTGATGCATATAGTTATGCACCTGAAAATACTCGGAACCTGAGTAAACGTTTAACACGTATCTGTGCTAGCTCCTTTGGCATTGTTACTTTCGAAAATAACAATGCAAATCCTTTTCAAATTAGTCTATTTTGTCACAGCTCCAACAAGTCAACTTCGACTTTTCACTCGGATTAGCTTATTATAAACCTGATATATCAATTGTCTTTCGTCATCGATACCGGGAAACCGTTTATATCTCACCACATTAGCAGTAAATTTACCAACAACTCCATTGATCTTTGACTTTCTAAAAAATCACTATATTCAGTGAAACCCTATCATTTACTCATTCACATCTTATAACGAGAATTACTATACCAACTACCGGGAATTAGCAATCAGTATTTTGAAACTTCGCAGCATGTCTATATCATCAGTTATAAGTATACATATAATCCTTATCTCTTAGAGTTATGATTTTCACTCTGAAATTTTGAAAAGCACCCAGTCTACAAATCAATACTCCAAATTCTGGAAAAGCTGAATACAGCAGTAAAAAAACTGTATAAGCTGAATACAGCAGCAAAAACTATACACGACCTTAACAGTTGAAGGTATAAAGATAAAGAATAGTATGTTGAAAAACCTCAGAAAAATGAGAACTGGAAAACGGATTTAGCTAACTATGAAGGAGACCAAGGCCAATACAAGGACCATGCCATATATTCAAAGAATTCAGGTAATTCTGGATCCGATGAAACCTTCAACGAATATCTTGCTCCGTACTCATGTTTAAATCTTGCAGAAAATCTTTCTTCATCAACCATCGAACTTAGAAATTCCAAAATATCATCATAAATATCTTCGATATTTCTGAGGATATTTTCATAAATATTCTCGTCCGAACTTATTTATCTTTTCGTGCTATCTATATTACATCATAAAGGAAACTACTTTAGTTTCTAAATTCTTTAAAATTCGAGTTTAAATTATGAATGTTTTTGAAGTAGTGTTGGGAACTGATGCATGAGTTAGTATAATATAATGACACTTGATCAACGTGATTATATTACAGTAAGTCATGCCGAGTTTCTAATGGAACATGATGGTTCACAGATTATAACGTCATCATGTGCCATGTTACACAACTCTTGTATCCTATTTAACCTCAAAAATATCAAGAAAATATTTTCTTGATGATTCGGTCTTTTCTGGATATTCTGGTAATTTGAAAAATCAAATCGTGCTACTACCTTTCCTTTCTACCTTGTATATTATGATAATTCGAAATTTCATACCTATGAATTCTGGATCATTACTTGCGAAAGGAAAACAAAAGCATGAAGCTCCGAAATAGAAAGGGGGTATAAATCGCAGCAAATAAGAGAGAGCATTAACTGTGAATGACAATGACTATAGAAGACGAAAGCAGGGACTCCAAAATATAAGAGAAAATATAAAGCTTAATAACAACACGGAGGTTATAAAACATGGATATTAATACGAATAGCAATATAAAGACACGGTATGATTAAGAATAGTATCACCCAAGGTAATAATGGAAGTAAACAGATTTTTTGGTGGAAGATTGAAAAGAAGGATGACAGAAATAATAATTAGAAAAATATCAGGGTTTAGAATTGGATTAAGCATTTTAATAATCTTTTAAATTTGGAGATTCTAAAGAAATGGTGAGAATAAGGGGACGGAAGAGCTTAAATTATAATGAAAATATCAGACAGAGTAATCGAGGCGGATCACCGTATTTAATTTTAGAGATCTTAATTTTCCTTACTCGTCGAAGAATCAAATCTTGTGGATTTTGAAGATTTTCTTTAAATTCCGGAATTCAACCAAGACAACGTCAAAAGTTAAGATGCACCTTATTTTCTAAATTCAAACGTGACTACGTCAAAAGCTAAGGCAAATCTTTATTTCCTCATTTCACTCTTTTGTGATAGCTTCACTCGTACGCTTCAAGTAATCGAATTATTTTATCCATATTACTCAATGATAATAAAACTCTATTTATCAGCTTATATTCGTCATGAAAACATTTTTATTATTAGCCATGACCACCTCACTCAAATTTCGGGACGAAATTTCTTTAAAGGGTAGGTACTGTGACGACCCGGAAATTTCTGACCAAATTTAAACTTAATCATAATATGAATTCGACATGATAAGCAAAGTCTATAATGTTGAGTCTAAAAATTTTGAATTGATTTCATATATGCAATTACCCTTGACCAACTCCAACGATTCACGAACGAGTGTGTGTAAATAAATGTGATTATAAAAGTTTATGTACTTACTCATATATATAAATATGAAATTTGTTACATATTATTATTACTAATATTATTATTAATATCAATATATTTAGTATTATTATAATTAACATTAATAATATTATTATTATAAATTTCACTACAATCATTATTATTGTGACTTATTATCAATACTACTCTTATAATTATTATTATTAGTATTTTGATTATTATTTATATAATTATAATTATTAATTATTATTATTAAAATGATTTATATAAAATCGTGAATGGATTGAGATCAAGATCTGTTGTACGTTTCCTTTCAAATTTTATCCTTGTCCGGCCATGGAACCAGATGTTGGTGACCTCGTTCAGATGGATTAGGACAGGTCCTTTCAGTTTATTATTTATGACATTTTAGCACCGGTTGTCCTATATTTTATAAACATGTGTTCAGCCATGGGGTGTAAAGACCGGCACAGAGGTTCTAAATTTTGAAGGCACATGTATTCAGCCGTGGGGTGAAAGATCGGCACAGATGGTTACTATTATATTTTAAATCCTCACCAGGTGTTCTTCATATGAAAGATATTTTTTGTGCAGTTGGAATGGGACTTCTGCACGTTTTATAATATTTAAAAATCTTGTGGTCTATTAAAATGATGAAAATGGAATGATTACTATAAACTAATAAACTCACCAACCTTTTGGTTGACACTTGAAAGCATGTTTATTCTCCGGTTTGAAAGAAATCTTCCGATGTGCATTAGCTCATTTTAAGGATATTACTTGGAGTCATTTATGACATATTTCAAAAGACGTTGCATTCGAGTCATTGAAGTTCATTAGAGATTATTATTAAGTAAATGACGGATTAGGTCATTTATAGTTTGGATATTATGAAATGGTATGTATACCTGTCAACTTTCGATGAAATGAAAGTTTGTCTTTTAAAAATGAATGAAATGTTTGTAAAATGTATCATTTAGAGGTCAAGTACCTCGCGATGTAATCAACTATTATGAATCATTTATAATCAATATGGACTTCGTCCGGATGGATTAGGACACGGCGTTTCACATAAGTCATGCTAGTTGCCAAATGATGGCTCCCACATGGTTAGGTGACTCACAAGGGCTGCTAAGAACTGATCATTGGAGTGTATATACCAATAGTAAATACATCTAGAAGCTGTGTATTGTACAAGTACGAATACAAGTGCATACGAGTAGAATTGTTGATGAAAATGAACGAGGACGTAATTGTAAGCATTTTTGTTAAGAACAAGTACTTTGATATATGTTGTTAAGGCTTTCAAAAGTGTACTAATACATCTTAAAACATTACATGTATATACATTTTAACGGAGTCGTTAAGTCATCGTTAGTCGTTACATGTAAGTGTTTGTTTTGGAACCTTTAAGTTAACGATCTCATTTAATGTAGTTAACCCATTGTTTAGTATATCTAATGAGATGTTAAATTATTACATTATCATGATATTATGATATATGAATATCTCTTAATATGATATATATACATTAAAATATCGTTACAACGATAATCGTTACATATATGTCTTGTTTCGAAATCCTTAAGTTAGTAGTCTTGTTTTTACATATGTAGTTCATTGTTAACACACTTAATGATATAATTATTTATCATTTTATCATGTTAAACATAGTGTAACAATATCTTAATACGGTACATATGTATTTAGTAAGACGTTGTTATAACGATAATCGTTATATATATAGTTTCGCGTTTTCTTAATTCACTACTTTCATTTTATGTATATAACTCATTGTTAATGTACTTGGTGAGATACTTACTCATCATAATATCATGTTATATATATATATATATATATATATATATATATATATATATATATATATATATATATATATATATATATATATATATATATATATATCATGTCGGTTTTTATAAGTTTTAACGTTCGTGAATCGTCTGACAATTTGGGTGACCAATTGACTACATAACACATTTCAATAAATCAATATTTTAACAAGTTTGATTGCCTAACATGTTGGAAACATTTAAATCACACAAATATAGTTTTCATTTAATATATAAACATGGAAAATTTCGGGTCACTACAGTACCTACCCGTTGGATAAATTTCGTCCCAAAATTTTAAGCAGTTGGAGGTGTTGACGAATCTTCTGGAAATAGGTGAGAGTATTTCAGCTTCATCTGATCTTCCCACTCCCAAGTGAACTCGGGTCCTCTACGAGCATTCCATCGAACCTTAACAATTGGTATTTTATTTTGCTTGAGTCTTTTAACCTCATGATCCATTATTTCGATGGGTTCTTCAATGAATTGTAGTTTTTCAGTAATTTGGATTTCGTCTAACGGAATACTGAGATCTTCTTTAGCAAAACATTTCTTTAAATTCGAGACGTGGAAAGTGTTATGTACAGCAGCGAGTTGTTGAGGTAACTCAAGTCGGTAAGTTACTGGTCCGACACGATCAATAATCTTGAATGGTCCAATGTACCTTGGATTTAATTTCCCTCATTTACCAAATCGAACAACGCCTTTCCAAGGTGAAACTTTAAGCATGACCATATCCCCAATTTCAAATTCTATATCTTTTCTTTTACTGTCTGCGTAATTCTTTTGTCGACTTTGGGAGGTTTTCAACTGTTATTGAATTTGGATGATCTTCTAGGTAGTTTCTTAAATTATCTTTGGACCCGTAATCTGTCTATCCCCAACTTCACTCCAAAAAATCGGAGACCTGCACTTTCTATCATAAAGTGCCTCAAATGGTGCCATCTCAATACTTGAGTGGTAGCTGTTGTTGTAGGAAAACTCTGCTAACGGTAGGTGTCGATCCCAACCGTTTCCAAAATCAATAACACATACCCGCAGCATGTCTTCAAGCGTTTGTATCGTCCTTTCACTCTGCCCATCGGTTTGTGGATGATAAGCAGTACTCATGTCTAGACGAGTTCCTAATGCTTGCTGTAATGTCTGCTAGAATCTTGAAATAAATCTGCCATCCCTATCAGAGATAATAGAGATTGGTATTCCATGTCTGGAGATGACTTCCTTCAAATACAGTCGTACTAACTTCTCCATCTTGTCATCTTCTCTTATTGGCAGGAAGTGTGCTGACTTGGTGAGACGATCGACTATTACCTAAATAGTATCATAACCACTTGCAGTCCTTGGCAATTTAGTAATGAAATCTATGGTAATATTTTCCCATTTCCATTCCGGGATTTCGGGTTGTTGAAGTAGACCTGATGGTTTCTGATGCTTGACTTTTACCTTAGAACACATCAAACATTCTCCTACATATCTAGCAATATCGGCTTTCATACCCGGCCACCAAAACTGTTTCTTGAGATCTTTGTACATCTTTCCCGCTTCGGGGTGTATTGAGTATATGCTTTTATGTGCTTCCCCAAGTACCATTTCTCTCACATTTCCAAACTTTGGTACCCAAATTCTTTCATCTCTATACCGGGTTCCGTCTTCCCGAATATTAAGATGTTTCTCCGATCCTTTGGGTATTTCATTCTTCAAATTTCCCCCTTTTATAACTTCCTGTTGTGCCTCTTTTACTTGAGTAGTAAGGTTAGTATGAATAATTATATTCATAGCTTTTACTCGGATAGGTTCCCTGTCCTTTCTACTCAAAGCATCGGCTACCACATTCGCCTTCCCCGGGTGGTAACGAATCTCAAAGTTGTAATCATTCAACAATTCAATCCACCTGCGCTGCCTCATGTTCAGTTGTTTCTAATCAAATATATGTTGGAGACTTTTGTGATCGGTATATATAATACTTTTGACCCCATACAAGTAGTGTCTCCAATTCTTTAATGCAAAAACAATAGCACCCAATTCCAAATCGTGAGTCGTATAATTTTGCTCGTGAATCTTCAATTGTCTAGACGCATAAGCAATTACCTTCGTTCGTTGCATTAATACACAACCGAGACCTTGCTTTGATGCGTCACAATAAATCACAAAATCATCATTCCCTTCAGGCAATGACAATATAGGTGCCGTAGTTAGCTTTTTCTTCAATAACTGAAACGCTTTCTCTTGTTCATCCTTCCATTCAAATTTCTTCCCTTTATGCGTTAATGCAGTCAAGGGTTTTGCTATTTTGGAAAAATCTTGGATGAATCTTCTGTAGTAACCAGCCAATCCTAAAATTTGGCGTATATGTTTCAAAGTATTCGGGGTTTCCCAGTTTTCAACGGTTTCAATCCTTTCGGATCAACCTGAATGCCTTCCTTGTTCACTACATGCCCGAGGAATTGAACTTCTTCCAACCAAAATGCACACTTTGAAAACTTAGCGTACAGTTTTTTTTCCTCAACAACTCTAGCACTTTTCTCAATTGTTCTTCATGCTCCTGATCATTCTTTGAGTAAATAAGTATGTCATCGATGAAAACAATGACAAACTTGTTAAGGTATGGTCCACACACTCGGTTCATAATGAAATGTCCCGTTCTTATTGATTAAAAGCGTTCCATATTAATTGATTTCGTTGCGAGGTTTTGACCTCTATATGAGACGTTTTTCAAAGACTGCATTCATTTTAAAACAAACCATAACCTTTATTTCATCAATAAATGTTTAAAAAGCTTTACGTAGATTATCAAATAATGATAATCTAAAATATCCTGTTTACACACGACCATTACATAATGGTTTACAATACAAATATGTTACAACAAAATAAGTTTCTTGAATGCAGTTTTTACACAATATCATACAAGCATGGACTCCAAATCTCGTCCTTATTTAAATATGCGACAGCGGAAGCTCTTAATAATCACCTGAGAATAAACATGCTTAAAACATCAACAAAAATGTTGGTGAGTTATAGGTTTAACCTATATATATCAAATCGTAACAATAGACCACAAGATTTCATATTTCAATACACATCCCATACATAGAGATAAAAATCATTCATATGGTGAACACCTGGTAACCGACATTAACAAGATGCATATATAAGAATATTCCCATCATTCCGGGACACCCTTCGGATATGATATAAATTTCGAAGTACTAAAGCATCCGGTACTTTGGATTTGGTTTGTTAGGCCCAATAGATCTATCTTTAGGATTCGCGTCAATTAGGGTGTCTGTTCCCTAATTCTTAGATTACCAGACTTAATAAAAAGGGGCATATTCGATTTCGATAATTCAACCATAGAATGTAGTTTCACGTACTTGTGTCTATTTTGTAAATCATTTATAAAACCTGCATGTATTCTCATCCCAAAAATATTAGATTTTAAAAGTGGGACTATAACTCACTTTCACAGATTTTTACTTCGTCGGGAAGTAAGACTTGGCCACTGGTTGATTCACGAATCTATAACAATATATACATATATATCAAAGTATGTTCAAAATATATTTACAACACTTTTAATATATTTTGATGTTTTAAGTTTATTAAGTCAGCTGTCCTCGTTAGTAACCTACAACTAGTTGTCCACAGTTAGATGTACATAAATAAATCGATAAATATTATCTTGAATCAATCCACGACCCAGTGTATACGTATCTCAGTATTGATCACAACTCAAACTATATATATTTTGGAATCAACCTCAACCCTGTATAGCTAACTCCAACATTCACATATAGAGTGTCTATGGTTGTTCCGAAATATATATAGATGTGTCGACATGATAGGTCGAAACATTGTATACGTGTCTATGGTATCTCAAGATTACATAATATACAATACAAGTTGATTAAGTTATGGTTGGAATAGATTTGTTACCAATTTTCACGTAGCTAAAATGAGAAAAATTATCCAATCTTGTTTTACCCATAACTTCTTCATTTTAAATCCGTTTTGAGTGAATCAAATTGCTATGGTTTCATATTGAACTCTATTTTATGAATCTAAACAAAAAAGTATAGGTTTATAGTCGGAAAAATAAGTTACAAGTCGTTTTTGTAAAGGTAGTCATTTCAGTCGAAAGAACGACGTCTAGATGACCATTTTAGAAACATACTTCCACTTTGAGTTTAACCATAATTTTTGGATATAGTTTCATGTTCATAATAAAAATAATTTTCTAAGAATAACAACTTTTAAATCAAAGTTTATCATAGTTTTTAATTAACTAACCCAAAACAGCCCGCGGTGTTACTACGACGGCGTAAATCCGGTTTTACGGTGTTTTTCGTGTTTCCAGGTTTTAAATCATTAAGTTAGCATATCATATAGATATAAAACATGTGTTTAGTTGATTTTAAAAGTCAAGTTAGAAGGATTAACTTTTGTTTGCGAACAAGTTTAGAATTAACTAAACTATGTTCTAGTGATTACAAGTTTAAACCTTCGAATAAGATAGCTTTATATGTATGAATCGAATGATGTTATGAACATCATTACTACCTTAAGTTCCTTGGATAAAACTACTGGAAAAGATAAAAATGGATCTAGCTTCAACGGATCCTTGGATGGCTCGAAGTTCTTGAAGCAGAATCATGACACGAAAACAAGTTCAAGTAAGATCATCACTTGAAATAAGATTGTTATAGTTATAGAAATTGAACCAAAGTTTGAATATGATTATTACCTTGTATTAGAATGATAACCTACTGTAATAAAAAAAGATTTCTTGAGGTTGGATGATCACCTTACAAGATTGGAAGTGAGCTAGCAAACTTGAAATTATTCTTGATTTTATGTAACTAGAACTTGTAGAATTTATGAAGAACACTTAGAACTTGAAGATAGAACTTGAGAGAGATCAATTAGATGAAGAAAATTGAAGAATGAAAGTGTTTGTAGGTGTTTTTGGTCGTTGGTGTATGGATTAGATATAAAGGATATGTAATTTTGTTTTCATGTAAATAAGTCATGAATGATTACTCATATTTTTGTAATTTTATGAGATATTTCATGCTAGTTGCCAAATGATGGTTCCCACATGTGTTAGGTGACTCACATGGGTTGCTAAGAGCTGATCATTGGAGTGTATATACCAATAGTACATACATCTAAAAGCTGTGTATTGTACGAGTACGAATACGGGTGCATACGAGTAGAATTGTTGATGAAACTGAACGAGGATGTAATTGTAAGCATTTTTGTTAAGTAGAAGTATTTTGATAAGTGTATTGAAGTCTTTCAAAAGTGTATAAATACATATTAAAACACTACATGTATATACATTTTAACTGAGTTGTTAAGTCATCGTTAGTCGTTACATGTAAGTGTTGTTTTGAAACCTTTAAGTTAACGATCTTGTTAAATGTTGTTAACCCAATGTTTATAATATCAAATGAGATTTTAAATTATTATATTATCATGATATTATCATGTATGAATATCTCTTAATATGATATATATACATTAAATGTCTTTACAACGATAATCGTTACATATATGTCTCGTTTAAAAATCATTAAGTTAGTAGTCTTGTTTTTACATATGTAGTTCATTGTTAATATACTTAATGATATGTTTACTTATCATAGTATCATGTTAACTATATATATATCCATATATATGTCATCATATAGTTTTTACAAGTTTTAACGTTCGTGAATCACCGGTCAACTTGGGTGGTCAATTGTCTATATGAAACATATTTCAATTAATCAAGTCTTAACAAGTTTGATTGCTTAACATGTTGGAAACATTTAATCATGTAAATATCAATCTCAATTAATATATATAAACATGGAAAAGTTTGGGTCACTACAGTACCTACCCGTTAAATAAATTTCGTCCTGAAATTTTAAGCTATTGAAGGTGTTGACGAATCTTCTGGAAATAGATGCGGGTATTTCTTCTTCATCTGATCTTCACGCTCCCAGGTGAACTCGGGTCCTCTACGAGCATTCCATCGAACCTTAACAATTGGTATCTTGTTTTGCTTAAGTCTTTTAACCTCACGATCCATTATTTCGACGGGTTCTTCGATGAATTGGAGTTTTTCGTTGATTTGGATTTCATCTAACGGAATAGTGAGATCTTCTTTAGCAAAACATTTCTTCAAATTCGATACGTGGAAAGTGTTATGTACAGCTGCGAGTTGTTGAGGTAACTCAAGTCGGTAAGCTACTGGTCTGACACGATCAATAATCTTGAATGGTCCAATATACCTTGGATTTAATTTCCCTCGTTTACCAAATCGAACAACGCCTTTCCAAGGTGCAACTTTAAGCATGACCATCTCTCCAATTTCAAATTCTATATCTTTTCTTTTAATGTCAGCGTAGCTCTTTTGTCGACTTTGGGCGGTTTTCAACCGTTGTTGAATTTGGATGATCTTCTCGGTAGTTTCTTGTATAATCTCTGGACCCGTAATCTGTCTATCCCCCACTTCACTCTAACAAATCGGAGACCTGCACTTTCTACCATAAAGTGCTTCAAACGGTGCCATCTCAATGCTTGAATGGTAGCTGTTGTTGTAGGAAAATTCTGCTAACGGTAGATGTCGATCCCAACTGTTTCCGAAATCAATAACACATGCTCGTAGCATGTCTTCAAGCGTTTGTATCGTCCTTTCGCTCTGCCCATCAGTTTGTGGATGATAGGCAGTACTCATGTCTAGACGAGTTCCTAATGTTTGCTGTAATGTCTGCCAGAATCTTGAAATAAATCTGCCATCCCTATTAGAGATAATAGAGATTGGTATTCCATGTCTGGAGATGACTTCCTTCAAATACAGTCGTGCTAACTTCTCCATCTTGTCATCTTCTCTTATTGGTAGGAAGTGTGCTGATTTGGTGAGACGATCAACTATTACCCAAATAGTATCAAAACCACTTGCAGTCCTTGACAATTTAGTGATGAAATCCATGGTAATGTTTTCCCATTTCCATTCCTGGATTTCGGGTTGTTGAAGTAGACCTGATGGTTTCTGATGCTCAGCTTTGACCTTAGAACACGTCAAACATTCTCCTACGTATTTAGCAACATCGTCTTTCATACCCGGCCACCAAAAATGTTTCTTGAGATCCTTGTACATCTTCCCCGTTCCAGGATGTATTGAGTATCTGGTTTTATGAGCTTCTCTAAGTACCATTTCTCTCATATCTCCAAATTTTGGTACCCAAATCCTTTCAGCCCTATACCGGGTTCCGTCTTCCTGAATATTAAGATGCTTCTCCGATCCTTTAGGTATTTCATCCTTTAAATTTCCCTCTTTTAAAACTCCTTGTTGCGCCTCCTTTATTTGAGTAGTAAGGTTATTATGAATCATTATATTCATAGATTTTACTCGAATGGGTTCTCTGTCCTTCCTGCTCAAGGCATCGGCTACCACATTTGCCTTTCCCGGGTGGTAACGAATCTCAAAGTCGTAATCATTCAACAATTCAATCCACCTACGCTGCCTCATATTCAGTTGTTTCTGATTAAATATGTGTTGAAGACTTTTGTGGTCGGTATATATAATACTTTTGACCCCATATAAGTAGTGCCTCCAAGTCTTTAATGCAAAAACAACCGTGCCTAATTCCAAATCATGCGTCGTATAATTTTGTTCGTGAATCTTCAATTGTCTAGACGCATAAGCAATTACCTTCGTTCGTTGCATTAATACATAACCGAGACCTTGCTTTGATGCGTCACAATAAATCACAAAATCATCATTCCCTTCAGGCAATGACAATATAGGTGCCGTAGTTAGCTTTTTCTTCAATAACTGAAATGCTTTCTCTTGTTCATCATTCCATTCAAATTTCTTCCCTTTATGCGTTAATGCAGTCAAGGGTTTTGCTATTTTGGAAAAGTCTTGGATGAACCTTCTGTAGTAACCAGCTAGTCCTAAAAACTGGCGTATGTGTTTCGGAGTTTTCGGGGTTTCCCACTTTTCAACAGTTTCTATCTTTGCCGGATCCACCTTAATACCTTCTTTGTTCACTATGTGACCGAGGAATTGAACTTCTTCCAACCAAAATGCACATTTTGAAAACTTAGCGTACAATTCTTCCTTCCTCAATACTTCTAACACCTTTCTCAAATGTTCACCGTGTTCTTGGTCATTCTTTGAGTAAATAAGTATGTCATCAATGAAAACAATGACAAACTTGTCAAGGTATGGTCCACACACTCGGTTCATAAGGTCCATGAACACAGCTGGTGCATTAGTTAAACCAAACGGCATGACCATAAACTCGTAATGACCGTAACGTGTTCTGAAAGCAGTCTTTGGAATATCATCTTCTTTCACCCGCATTTGATAATACCCGGAACGTCAGTTAATCTTTGAATAAATAGACGAGCCTTGTAGTTGATCAAATAAGTTGTCGATTCTCGGTAGTGGGTAGCGGTTCTTGATGGTAAGTTTGTTCAACTCTCGGTAGTCGATACACAACCTGAATGTACCATCTTTCTTCTTGACAAACAAAACAGGAGCTCCCCACAGTGATGTGCTTGGTCGAATGAAACCACGCTCTAAAAGTTCTTGTAATTGGCTTTGCAGTTCTTTCATCTCCCTGGGTGCGAGTCTATAAGGAGCACGAGCTATTGGTGCAGCTCCTGGTACAAGATCTATTTGAAATTCAACGGATCGATGTGGGGGTAATCCCGGTAATTCTTTCAGAAATACATCGGGAAATTCTTTTGCAATGGGAACATCATTGATGCTCTTTTCTTCAGTTTGTACTTTCTCGACGTGTGCTAGAACAGCATAGCAACTTTTTCTTATTAGTTTTTGTGCCTTCAAATTACTAATAAGATGTAGCTTCGTGTTGCCCTTTTCTCCGTACACCATTAAGGGTTTTCCTTTTTCTCGTATAATGCGAATTGCATTTTTGTAACAAACGATCTCTGCTTTCACTTCTTTCAACCAGTCCATACCGATTATTACATCAAAACTCCCTAACTCTACTGGTATCAAATCAATCTTAAATGTTTCGCTAACCAGTTTAATTTCTCGATTCCGACAAATATTATCTGCTGAAATTAATTTACCATTTGCTAATTCGAGTAAAAATTTACTATCCAAAGGCGTCAATGGACAACTTAATTTAGCACAAAAATCTCTACTCATATAGCTTCTATCCGCACCCGAATCAAATAAAACGTAAGCAGATTTATTGTCAATAAGAAACGTACCCGTAACAAGCTCCGGGTCTTCCTGTGCCTCTGCCGCATTAATATTGAAAACTCTTCCGCGGCCTTGTCCATTCGTGTTCTCCTGGTTTGGGCAATTTCTAATAATGTGGCCCGGTTTTCCACATTTATAACAAACTACATTGGCATAACTTGCTCCGACACTACTTGCTCCGCCATTACTCGTTTCGACACCATTTGTTCCTTTCGTTCTGTTAACCCCTGGTCCGTAGACATCACACTTCGCCGCGCTATGACCATTTCTTTTACACTTGTTGCAAAATTTGGTGCAGAACCCCGAGTGATACTTTTCACACCTTTGGCATAGCTGCTTCTGATTGTTGTTGTTGTTGCATTATTATTGTTGTTAAGATGATTGTTGTGGTTGCTGTTGTTGTTGTTGTTGTTGTTGTTGGACCGTTTGTTGTAGTTGCGATTGATGTTGCGATTGTTAGGATAGTTGTTGCGATTATTGTTATAATTGCTGTTGTTGTTGTATTGGTGATTCTTATCACCGTTTTCCTCCCACTTTCTTTTGACTTGCTTCACATTGGCCTCTTCAGCAGTCTGTTCTTTAATTCTTTCTTCAATCTGGTTCACTAGTTTGTGAGCCATTCTGCATGCCTGTTGTATGGAGGCGGGCTCGTGTGAACTTATATCTTCTTGGATTCTTTCCGGTAATCCTTTCACAAACGCGTCGATCTTCTCTTCCTCATCTTCGAATGCTCCCGGACACAATAGGCACAATTCTGTGAATCGTCTTTCGTACGTGGTAATATCAAATCCTTGGGTTCGTAACCCTCTAAGTTCTGTCTTGAGCTTATTGACCTCGGTTCTGGGACGATACTTCTCGTTCATCAAGTGCTTGAATGCTGACCACGGTAGTACGTACGCATCGTCTTGTCCCACTTGCTCTAGATAGGTATTCCACCATGTTAACGCAGAACCTGTGAAGGTATGCGTAGCGTACTTCACTTTGTCCTCTTCAGTACACTTACTTATGGCAAACACCGATTCAACCTTCTCGGTCCACCATTTCAATCCGATCGGTCCTTCAGTTCCATCAAATTCCAAAGGTTTGCAGGCAGTAAATTCTTTGTAGGTGCATCCTACACGATTTCCTGTACTGCTAGATCCAAGGTTATTGTTGGTATGTAGCGCAGCCTGTACTGCGGCTATGTTTGAAGCTAGAAAAGTACGGAATTCCTCTTCATTCATATTCACGGTGTGTCGAGTAGTCGGTGCCATTTCCTTCAAAATTATCAAATGGAACAAGTTAATCATACAGAATATTAAGAGTAGTTAATATTATTTCGTAGCATAATATGAACTCATTTATAAAAGCTTTTTCTTCATATTAGCGTTTTATAAGTTTAAATTCGGGTAGTACCTACCCGTTAAGTTCATACTTAGTAGCTAATATACAATTCAACTACTACAATTCTATATGAAAAACTGATTATAATAATATTTTGCGTTCAAACTTTTATACAATATTTTACAAACTTACAATACCGCTTATTTTACATAAAGCATGAAATATAGCACACAATAACTTTGATACAAGATAGTTGTGAAGATAATTCTAGCTAGTACACAAGTCGTTCAGCAAAGGCAATAAAGACACGTAATTCATACGTCCAGAAACAAGTCATGCATTCTGGTTTTACTAGGACTACTTCCCATCCTTGGTCTTGTGGAACATAACTGTTATCGCCGTTGATAAGACAGCGTGTTGTAATGTTGTCAAAGGGACGAGGGTTACGTAATGTCCAACAGTCCCGTAACAATCTAAAAACCTCATTTCTTACCCCAATTACCGACTCCGTCACTTGTGGGAACGTTTTGTTTAATAGTTGTAGTCTGATGTTCTTGTTCTCACTTTGGTGAGAAGCGAACATTACTAATCCGTAAGCATAACATGCTTCCTTATGTTGCATGTTAGCCGCTTTTTCTAAATCACGAAGTCCAATATTCGGATATATTGAGTCAAAATAATTTCTTAACCCATTGCGTAAAATAGCATTTGGGTTCCCCGCAATATATGCGTCAAAGTAAACACATCGTAACTTATGGATTTCCCAATGTGATATCCCCCATCTTTCGAACGAAAGCCTTTTATAAACCAAGGCATTCTTGGAACGTTCTTCGAATGTCTTACAAACTGATCTCGCCTTAAATAGTTGTGCCGAGGAATTCTGACCGACTCTAGACAAGATTTCATCAATCATGTCTCCGGGTAGGTCTCTTAAAATATTGGGTTGTCTATCCATTTTGTGTTTTTATACTGTAAAATAGACAAGAGTTAGATTCATAAAAAAATACTTATTAATACAAGCAATTTTTACATATATCATAAAGCATAAGCACACTATATTACATATATTACACCACACGAATACAACTATCTTATTCCGACTCGCTCGTTTCTTCTTCTTCGGTTTTGGTTCGTTTTGTCAAGTTTCTAGGGATATATGATGTTCCCCTAATACGAGCTGTCGTTTTCCACAACGGTTTAGAAAAAACCTGGTGGTTTAGAGGTTCCTGGGTCATTGTTACAACTTAAGGGCTTCGGGGGTTGACGATACATATAAAGTTCATCGGGGTTGGAATTAGATTTCTCTATTTTTATGCCCTTTCCCTTATTATTTTCTTTTGCCTTTTTAAATTCAGTTGCGGTAATTTCTATAACATCGTCGGAATTCTCGTCGGAATCTGATTCATCGGAGAATTGGTAATCCTCCCAATATTTTGCTTCCTTGGAGGAAACACCATTGACCATAATTAACCTTGGTCGGTTGGTTGAGAATTTTCTTTTACTTAACCGTTTTATTATTTCCCCCACCGGTTCTATTTCTTCATCCAGTTCCGATTCTTCTTCCGGTTCCGATTCTTCTTCCGGTTCCGACTCTTCTTCCGGTTCCTCTTCGGGAACTTGTGAATCAGTCCACGAATCATTCCAATTTACATTTGACTCTTCATTATTATTAGGTGAGTCAATGGGACTTGTTCTAGAGGTAGACATCTATCACATAATATCCAAACGCATTAAGAGATTAATATATCACATAATATTCACATGTTAAAAATATATAGTTTCCAACAAAATTTGTTAAGCAATCATTTTTCAAGTAAACACGGTCGAAGTCCAGACTCACTAATGCATCCTAACAAACTCGATAAGACACACTAATGCAAAATTCTGGTTCTCTAAGACCAACGCTCTGATACCAACTGAAATGTCCCGTTCTTATTGATTAAAAACGTTCCATATTAATTGATTTCGTTGCGAGGTTTTGACCTCTATATGAGACGTTTTTCAAAGACTGCATTCATTTTAAAACAAACCATAACCTTTATTTCATCAATAAAGGTTTAAAAAGCTTTACGTAGATTATCAAATAATGATAATCTAAAATATCCTGTTTACACACGACCATTACATAATGGTTTACAATACAAATATGTTACAACAAAATAAGTTTCTTGAATGCAGGTTTTACACAATATCATACAAGCATGGACTCCAAATCTCGTCCTTATTTAAGTATGCGACAGCGGAAGCTCTTAATAATCACCTGAGAATAAACATGCTTAAAACGTCAACAAAAATGTTGGTAAGTTATAGGTTTAACCTATATATATCAAATCGTAACAATAGACCACAAGATTTCATATTTCAATACACATCCCATACATAGAGATAAAAATCATTCATATGGTGAACACCTGGTAACCGACATTAACAAGATGCATATATAAGAATATCCCCATCATTCTGGGACACCCTTCGGATATGATATAAATTTCAAAGTACTAAAGCATCCGGTACTTTGGATGGGGTTTGTTAGGCCCAATAGATCTATCTTTAGGATTCGCGTCAATTAGGGTGTCTGTTCCCTAATTCTTAGATCACCAGACTTAATAAAAAGGGGCATATTCGATTTCGATAATTCAACCATAGAATGTAGTTTCACGTACTTGTGTCTATTTTGTAAATCATTTATAAAACCTGCATGTATTCTCATCCCAAAAATATTAGATTTTAAAAGTGGGACTATAACTCACTTTCACAGATTTTTACTTCGTCGAGAAGTAAGACTTGGCCACTGGTTGATTCACGAACCTATAACAATATATACATATATATCAAAGTATGTTCAAAATATATTTACAACACTTTTAATATATTTTGATGTTTTAAGTTTATTAAGTCAGCTGTCCTCGTTAGTAACCTACAACTAGTTGTCCACAGTTAGATGTACAGAAATAAATCGATAAATATTATCTTGAATCAATCCACGACCCAGTGTATATGTATCTCAGTATTGATCACAACTCAAACTATATATATTTTGGAATCAACCTCAACCCTGTATAGCTAACTCCAACATTCACATATAGAGTGTCTATGGTTGTTCCGAAATATATATAGATGTGTCGACATGATAGGTCGAAACATTGTATACGTGTCTATGGTATCTCAAGATTACATAATATACAATACAAGTTGATTAAGTTATGGTTGGAATAGATTTGTTACCAATTTTCACGTAGCTAAAATGAGAAAAATTATCCAATCTTGTTTTACCCATAACTTCTTCATTTTAAATCCGTTTTGAGTGAATCAAATTGCTATGGTATCATATTGAACTCTATTTTATGAATCTAAACAAAAAAGTATAGGTTTATAGTCGGAAAAATAAGTTACAAGTCATTTTTGTAAAGGTAGTCATTTCAGTCGAAAGAACGACGTCTAGATGACCATTTTAGAAACATACTTCCACTTTGAGTTTAACCATAATTTTTGGATATAGTTTCATGTTCATAATAAAAATCATTTTCTCAGAATAACAACTTTTAAATCAAAGTTTATCATAGTTTTTAATTAACTAACCCAAAACAGCCCGCGGTGTTACTACGACGGCGTAAATCCGGTTTTACGATGTTTTCGTGCTTCCAGGTTTTAAATCATTAAGTTAGCATATCATATAGATATAGAACATGTGTTTAGTTGATTTTAAAAGTCAAGTTAGAAGGATTAACTTTTGTTTGCGAACAAGTTTAGAATTAACTAAACTATGTTCTAGTGATTACAAGTTTAAACCTTCGAATAAGATAGCTTTATATGTATGAATCGAATGATGTTATGAACATCATTACTACCTTAAGTTCCTTGGATAAACCTACTGGAAAAGATAAAAATGGATCTAGCTTCAACGGATCCTTGGATGGCTCGAAGTTCTTGAAGCAGAATCATGACACGAAAACAAGTTCAAGTAAGATCATCACTTGAAATAAGATTGTTATAGTTATAGAAATTGAACCAAAGTTTGAATATGATTATTACCTTGTATTAGAATGATAACCTACTGTAAGAAACAAAGATTTCTTGAGGTTGGATGATCACCTTACAAGATTGGAAGTGAGCTAGCAAACTTGAAAGTATTCTTGATTTTATGTAACTAGAACTTGTAGAATTTATGAAGAACACTTAGAACTTGAAGATAGAACTTGAGAGAGATCAATTAGATGAAGAAAATTGAAGAATGAAAGTGTTTGTAGGTGTTTTTGGTCGTTGGTGTATGGATTAGATATAAAGGATATGTAATTTTGTTTTCATGTAAATAAGTCATGAATGATTACTCATATTTTTGTAATTTTATGAGATATTTCATGCTAGTTGCCAAATGATGGTTCCCACATGTGTTACGTGACTCACATGGGTTGCTAAGAGCTGATCATTGGAGTGTATATACCAATAGTACATACATCTAAAAGCTGTGTATTGTACGAGTACGAATACGGGTGCATACGAGTAGAATTGTTGATGAAACTGAACGAGGATGTAATTGTAAGCATTTTTGTTAAGTAGAAGTATTTTGATAAGTGTATTGAAGTCTTTCAAAAGTGTATAAATACATATTAAAACACTACATGTATATACATTTTAACTGAGTCGTTAAGTCATCGTTAGTCGTTACATGTAAGTGTTGTTTTGAAACCTTTAAGTTAACGATCTTGTTAAATGTTGTTAACCCAATGTTTATAATATCAAATGAGATTTTAAATTATTATATTATCATGATATTATCATGTATGAATATCTCTTAATATGATATATATACATTAAATGTCTTTACAACGATAATCGTTACATATATGTCTCGTTTAAAAATCATTAAGTTAGTAGTCTTGTTTTTACATATGTAGTTCATTGTTAATATACTTAATGATATGTTTACTTATCATAGTATCATGTTAACTATATATATATATCCATATATATGTCATCATATAGTTTTTACAAGTTTTAACGTTCGTGAATCACCGGTCAACTTGGGTGGTCAATTGTCTATATGAAACATATTTCAATTAATCAAGTCTTAACAAGTTTGATTGCTTAACATGTTGGAAACATTTAATCATGTAAATATCAATCTCAATTAATATATATAAACATGGAAAAGTTCGGGTCACTACACATAAGGTCCATGAACACTGCTGGTGCGTTAGTTAACCCAAACAGCATAACCATAAACTCATAATGACCATATCGTGTTATAAAAGCAGTCTTCGGAATATCATCTTCCTTCACCCGCATTTGATGATACCCAGTGTGACGACCCGGAAATTTCCGACCAAATTAAAACTTAATCTTTATATGTTCCAACACAATAAGCAAAGCCTGTAATGTTGAGTCTCGAAATGTTTGAACTATTTATATAGATTCATTTAACCTGTGACTATTTCCGACGATTCACGAACAATTGTGTGTAAATAAATATGTAAATATATATACATGTATAAATATAAGAGTGCATATTAAGTTGTATTAATAAAATACAAAATAATCATTTGAATTGAAAATGTAAAATAATGTACAAGATAATTAAGATTAAAATTTATTTATGATTTAAACGAATTCTTATTTTTATTTATTATCATTTTTATGATATTATTTAGTTATTTTATTAGAATTATTATTAATATTATTAGGGTGTTTACTATTAATATTTATTAAAAATAAAAATAGGGAATCCCATTATGTTAGAAGTAACTATCAATTTTTTTTCTTTTTCTTCACATGAAAATAATTTACGTACTTCATGTCTCCAGTTTGTTACAAGTCTACTTCACAAATCAATTGGAAATCAATTTAACTGTTAAATCATGTACCTAATCACTCTATATAAGTTACAAACTGCAATTTGAGTTGAAAACAAAGAAAACCCAGAAAATAAGCTCGACACTCTGTACATTCATCTTTTTCACCATATTTTGATTTAGAACAAATTTTCAAAATGTAATAATGCAGTCATGTTAGGAATCGTCTATCTAAACTATCTGTAAGTTTTCAATCCTCAATTCTTTCTATTAATTTCTAATTTGAGAGTCAACGTTTTGGTTTTCAAAGTCAACTAAGTGTTCTTGAATCAAATTCGAGTTTGTTTTGATATCTCCAGTTAATTTGATGATCCATAAAGATTATAGGAATGATTTACAACACAATTCATGTTGTAATCATAACCTATAACACTCTTAATCTAAAAATCAATTTTTGAGTTCTTGAGTTCTTCACAGTGATATACACTAACGTGAATTCGAAACAAATTTCAAAAACTAAAAATGTAGAGTTGTTAGGAATCATTTACTTAAACTTCCTGCAAAATCTCAAGTTCCAATTCTTGATAACGAATTCGAATTTGCGAGTCAATGTTAAATTGTCAAAAGTCAACTGTTTTGTTCTTGGAGAAATTAGAGCTTGTTTTGATGTTTTAAGTTCAATTGACGATTTCAATAGTTTTTAGGAATGATTTGAAACATGTTTCATGTTGTAAAGATTGTCCAAAACGAACTCAAAATTGAAAACAAATTTTTTTTTTCTTGGCTACTAGCAAGCAGTAGGATTTTTTTGTTTTTTTTCTCATTTTTTTTATATCATGAACACATTTTTATTTTTTGTTTCATGTTTGTTTAGAAGTCCTAAAACCATTTTGATGATTGACTATTAAGAATGAAGTTGTTTGATTATTTAGATTTTGGTAAAGAAGATGAAGTGGGTTGAAACATATAATAGATAAGTATTTGAGTTTGTATTATAAATCAGAAAAACTGAAATGGAGGAATGGTTAAGGGTGTTGATGAGTGAACGAGAGGTCTCGGGTTCGAGCCCGGCTTGGTGCAATTTTTTTAAAACTGACTCCTAAGGTAGTTTTATAATTTTAAAAATTATTATTATTATTAATATTATTATTATTATCCTTAGGTATTTCTACAATTATTAATTTTACAAAGCAAAAGATATATATGTAAATATATTATTACATAAAATATACTAATATTACATAAAATTTTGTTTCAACTAATATTATTGATATAACATTAATTAAATATCAAATAAGTATCATAATATATTATAAGAATAATTAATACATAACAAATATATAAACTTGATTGATTTATACTATAATGTGTTAATACTTGATATAGGTTCTTGAATCCGAGGCCAACCCTGCATTGTTCAATGTCGTCATATGTATTTTTACTACAAAATACAGTATTGTGAGTTTCATTTGTTCCCTTTTTACTCATTACATTTTTGGGCTGAGAATACATGCAAATGCTTTATTAACTGTTTTACAATATTTATATGCGTGAGTTTCATTTGTTCCCTTTTTACTCATTACATTTTTGGGCTGAGAATACATGCAAATGCTTTATTAACTGTTTTACAATATTTATATGCGTGAGTTTCATTTACCTTTTTACCCTTTATATTTTTGGGCTGAGAATACATGCGCAACTTTTATAACTGTTTTACGAAATAGACACAAGTAATCGAAATTACGTTCTATGGTTGAATGATCGAAACTGAATATGCCCCTTTTTATTAAGTCTGGTAATCTAAGAATTAGGGAACAGACACCCTAATTGACGCGAACTCTAAAGATAGATCTATCGGGCCCAACAAGCCCCATCCAAAGTACCGGATGCTTTAGTACTTCGAAATTTATATCATGTCCGAAGGAGGATCCCGGAATGATGGGGATATTCTTATATGCATATTGTGAATGTCGTTTACCAGGTGTTCAATCCATATGAATGATATTTTTGTCTCTATGCATGGGACGTATGATTATGAGAAATGGAAGTATGAAATCTTGTGGTCTATTAAAATTATGAAATGATTCTTTATGATAAACTAATGAACTCACCAACCTTTTGGTTGACACTTTAAAGCATGTTTATTCTCAGGTACGAAAGAAATCTTCCGCTGTGCATTTGCTCATATTAGAGATATTACTTGGAGTCATTCATGACATATTTCAAAAGATGTTGCATTCGAGTCGTTGAGTTCATCAAGATTATTATTAAGTCAATTATATTTGGATATATTATGAAATGCTTTACATGCCTGTCAACTGTCGATGTAACGAAAGTTTGTCTTTTAAAAACGAATGCAATGTTTGTAAAATTTATCATATAGAGGTCAATTACCTCGCGATGTAATCAACTGTTGTGAATCGTTTGTAATCGATATGGACTTCGTCCGGATGGATTAGGACGGGTCTCTACAGTTGGTATCAGAGCTGGTTTAATGCCGTTTATTAGCGGGTTAATCGTAGAGGGGGTTCTCACAGTGTTACCTGTGACGAAGCATTGGCTCTTACTCCTCGCGGTCCCTATTAGGGTTGGATGTACGTTGCCGAGAGGTGGGCCGTAAAATCAGTGTCTGAGGTACGCTCAGTGGTCACCAGGCGGTTAGTTGGGAAGGCACTGAGTGGGATGCGTCCCCAACTTACATTTGGTATCAGAGCGGTGGTCTTAGCGAACCAGGTCTTGCATTAGCGTGCCTAACTGATAGTCGTTAGGATGCATTAGTGAGTCTGGACTTTGACCGTGTCTGCATGTCAAAAGTTTTGCTTATCATTTTTATCGGAAAACATCTGCTTATCATCCTTAGAAAATTACCTACTCATTATTCTTAGTCTAGACACATTTTACTGCATTTACTCAAATAATACCCAAATGATCATAAGTAACTTGGAAATTCAGGTACATAAAATATCATGGTGTAAAATGTACCTCGAACAACCTCCAATTGCGTAATAATGAACTTCTCTGATCCAAAACCATAATCCACATAATAATCACGAATATTAACTAAAACCGTATTCGAATGGACTAAAAATGACGGATATTGCCATGATAAATATATGAGAAATGTGCAATATCAAATCACCCCACACTAGAGTCTTGCTTGTCCTCAAGCAAATCCGACTCGAAAATAATCTTCTACTAAATAATAACGTCTTCATAAGTGTAAGTAGAACCAACGAACATGAACCAAAAGAGAAACTAGCGTGGGTACGGTTTAAAGAGAACTTATCAACAAATGTGACTTCCACTTGTAATCCCAAAATCTCCAACATCCCCAAATAAAGTATCGGCACAATAATGAAAATTCGAACAAGTATACCAAATATGTAATCCAAATAAATGTAGAAGATCTCGAACCTGATAATGTCTTCAAATATATGAAATAAGGGATACAAGTGGAAGTCATGAGCTGAGAAGATGAAACCAGTGAACCGTACGGGCTACCCCGCGATTGGTCAAGCCAATGCCTCCCACAGTACCTAACATCGCGAGATGTCGGTAAGAAAATAATGTGCTTAGGAGGATACATGTTACATCCGGATATCATCAATAATCATGAGGTAATCATCTAATCCGTTAAGTCAATCATAAAGATTGAAGTTCATCAGGCTTAAAAGCTGATATCTTACCTTTCCGGAGGTTATCCACTGGGAATCTGATCAATCACTGACATTTTGTGTATCATGGTGCGCTTCCCATTTGGCTAGCAAATCTCCCTCATTGAGATAAGCTTTGACTACCAGTTTCCTTGTTTGATGTTGAGGCCTGGTATATTTCCAATCGATTTTAGCAATGACTTTTCAAGATTTTTCGTCACCCTACAACTGGTCTGGACTACAACTTCTGAAATAAATCAGCAAGTGTGTCGTTCGGGAGACTTGACTCCCTTTAGGATGGAATGGATACATCATGTGTTGTTAAATAAAGTGGTCAGGTGCAACACTGTCCTTGTTAGGAGAAACAATGAGGATCGCCATGTTAAAGTTTTCGATCTAGCGCATGGTCCGGTTTCGACCACACGCTACTATCACTGTTTATACGATTGACACCCGCCTTGGTGCAGATAACCTACGTATGAATTTTTTATGTTCATGTAGGATTTCACATTCAAAATAATGAACATGTTTTGAAAGTTCAAGACTTTCTCCTCTAACAGTACCTCATCGTGAAATGATGGGTAATGAAATGGTATCGCTTAAGAGGTATACGTACCAAGTGAAACGGTCGGAAGACTTTATTTCCTTAATGAGTGGATTTGAGTCACTCGGGAGTGCCAATCTATTTCAATTGACACTCGGTTTAAATCCCAAAAACCTTTGGGTGCCATAGCTTTTGGCTATGGGTTGTGTTGTCTAAGCAAACACAACCACGTAGCTATTGTTCCTAAAAAGGACAACACTGGTGAAGCTCTAGGCTCCTCTTCCCACAATATCACACCATTAGATGATGTAATAATAAAATGATATAGTTTTGGAAGTCTGCTATACCAAGTAACCAAAAGTTTTTGATCTGGCACGTGATTCGGTCACAATCACGCTATGCAATCACCGCTCTCTCACGGTTTACACCCGTTTGGGTACAGGTGACCTACTATTGAATTCCCCGAACTCGTAGAATTTCATGTCCAATGGTAATGAACATGTGAAACAATTTTGGCTTCTTTGAAATCATGAAATATGCCATAAAATACCAAGCCATATCATAAACAAGGGTTTTGGCCAAATTTTCAATTGGTTTTCTATATATTTTTTCTTTTTCTCTAACTTTTCTCATTTTTTTACGACCAAAACCCGTGAAACGTCAAGTCTTTTAATATCAAAACTAATATGATGATGATTTCATTAACAACCAACCCGAGAGATTTTACATCCCCACCCCACACTTGAGATCGAGTAATGTCCCCATTACTTGAGATCAAAAATAGATTAAAATCGAAAGGGTAAGAAAAAAAAAACTTATCGAGTTAACCACTGATCGTGGAATGACAGTGACAGATGGCGCTGAACTGACTGCCAGCATAAGAATATCGTCCATTCTCGATCCTTACACCAATATCATCACTCATGCGGTTTTGCTGAAATTAATGCCAGACTTGAAAATCGTTTCACCAACAAACCTAACAGACATAAAAGAAACTACATAAAATGGGACAAGGTGGCACCACCCGGTACCGAAACGCCTTGTCCCCGAATAAGTCTACAGTACATAATTAGAGTAAATAATTATCCAAGTACAGATCAAATAAAAGGAAATAGTTCAAACAAACATTACATCATGATCATCGGGCGCGCAGGCCCTCATTAATAAAAATCTCCGAAAGGCCAGTTGCCTTGCGGATTGCGCTCAAAAAACTGCCTTCTAGTCTCATTCATGGCTTCTTGTGGATTGTAAGTTGGAGCAGTAACTCGTGGCCGAATCGGGTAGCGCTAATAAACAGGCTCTTGGTGTGGCGTACTCATATAGGAATTAGGGTAATAAATACGCGCATTGTGGCGCTGCCAGTCATTACCATAGGCAATCCACTGCTAATCATGGCGGACTTCCCGCACCAACTCCAACTCTTCCTGCCAACTTTCCCACATGTTGTCTTCAAACGAACGATGTTCCTCAAAATGCTCGTGATTATCAAGTCGCATTTAACCAACCCCTGAAACCAAACCATCCCATGCCAACTGTGAGAGAGCCCAAGAAGATGTACCACTACCACTTGCACCATCGGTACAAACTGGCTCAACCGGGTTGTCAGGACCAAAACACTCATTTACCCTAGCTTGAACAAACTCATCATTCACATCAGGATCATCTCCACCACGACCTAAACCACTACCACTCGCACCATCGGTATGAACCGGCGCCTCAAATAAAACAAACTGACCCCTGACCTGAGGATCTGGCATAATGTAACCAGCTGTCCAAAAATAAACTATATCAGTCGGGCCCCCAGAAGGTGTTCGAACTGTGAAATGACTTAGGTCAATACAATAAGCTTTAGTAATCCGGGTAATCCAACTACCCCCATCATCGGTGTTTTAGGCCGAATAACCTTAGCATCCTCAACAAACATTTGAGCAATCATGCCCGGGATATCAGTCACCTCCCTATTCCTAATCTGATCAAGAACCCATAAGTCTTTTACTTGAACTTTGTTGGTACCCTCTATTCTTGAGTTGAACATTGTGGAAATAAACTTGTAGAGAATACGACACTCTCTATCTTTGAATTCAGAACCTAAACTCTGACTCGATCGAAAATGTGACACCCCCGATTTCTTATTATCTCTCCAAAACTTCTGGAAATCAAAAGTACCTTCACCCCAGATTTTTGACTGTCTCAACAAAATATTTCGCCCCATATCATCCGCCTCAAACTCAGGATACAAACCTAGAGCACTTGCTAAATTAATTTTACTCAGCCACCGTTCATGTCCTCCTAAATGAAATTGAAGGAAACTATTCTCATACGAATCTTTTGTTAGCGTGTACGTGACGGTGGACAAAAACTTAAGAGTAAGTTCCCTGTAAACCTCATCATCAATCATAAACAAATGCTCCCACGGATGAATAACCAAATTACCCCCAACCTTTTGCCATAACAAACTAGTGATCGATCTTTTAAGCCCCGGTCCCGCTTGTTCAAGAGCGGTATAATCAAGATGCGGGGTTACCCCCACGGGTCTATTGCTAAGAATTGCATACTTATCAGCATAATCTTCACTAGACGCAACCGTCTCAAGCTAAATAGCCGGATTATTTGGTGGTGGGCGAGCCTTACCCTTATTGTTTTGATTACTTCGAGTTCTCTGCATACACAACAAAACAATACCAAGCAAACAAAACAACATTAATGTTAGTGTGGGCTCACGCCACCACAAAACCTTAACAATATCATGACATGCCTTAAACGAATCATCCAAACCAAAACATTTCGAATTTTAACCTTTAAAAAGTTTGGACATGAAAACAATTTCAACCATTAAACAATTCATCAATAACTCCACCAACATAAAAACCATGGCTAAACAACTTATTAACAATCTTTAGTTCTACTCATGCCATCAAATAACAAATCAAAACCCCATGACCCGGTCATATGGACACCACCCCACACTTATCTCAAAAACAACTTCCATTATCAAATAAAAACCCTTTTTATGACCAAAAATCTCCAATAGAACTCAAATAATTCGGATTCAACAATTCAAAAACCCTAAAATCATCATCATACTATGATAACACAAATAAGACATGAACTTTAAGCATACTCATCACAATCAAACCCAATCCATACAAAGATTAGCACATAAAATCTAATTAGACAACCCCATACTAATTCAAAACTAATTCATGAAATTTACAAAATTAAGCACACAATTAGAAGAATGTAAGAAGAGGAGAAGTAAAATCGGACCTTATTCGCCATTAATTGAAGAAAAGAAGTGAAGATTAGTGAGAAAGTAGATGATAAAAACTAAGGGTTTTGAGAGAAATTGGAGTGTAAAGAACAATAATATGTAAGTGTGTTTTTTATGGCTGCAAAGTAACCCTAAAAGGGTAATAAAAACCGATCGGGTCCTATCTAAACCGGGTTTGACCCATATAATTAAAAAAAACGAGGTAGGAAAATGACCCTGCGCGGCTGCGCGGCGCGCGGAGGATGGCGCGGGGCACCGTAATACAGTTAAGTGGAGCGGGGTGCAGTTTGTCGAGCGGCGCGCCGTATAAGCGAAAATCAAATTAGAGGCAAATTCGTGCGGGGCGTAGATGATGGCGCGACACGCCGTTTTACTGTGCAAAACTCATTTTTTTCAAAGCTTCGGACTCTAAATCACTTTATATGGAGCGGGGCGCCATAAAATGGAGCGGAGCGCCGTCCCCCTGGGTAAATCTTTTTAATATTTAACTTAGCCAAATTCGTGCCACGATGATCAATTTTCACAAACCCAATTAGTAACACAAAAATATACAAAACTCTACAACATTTTAACGTAACCAAGATTATCACGCATCGTTAGAGGTAAAGATGAGTTTAACCTCATCATCCACCTCTTGCGGTCCATCGACATAGTGTTTAATTCGATGACCGTTCACCTTAAACTCTTCCCCCTTTGAATTAACCAAATCAACTGCCCTATGGGGATAAACTTTACGAACAATAAAAGGTCCCGACTACTTAGACTTTAACTTTTTGGGAAACAAACAAAAACGTGAATTGAAAAGTAGCACACGATCCCCCTCCTTAAATTCCTTAGGATCTTTTAAACGACTATCATGCCACTTCTTAGTCCTTTCCTTACTAATCAACGAGTTTTCATAAGCATCGAGCCTTAACTCTTCTAACTCATTTAATTGGCTCAAACAAAGGCGACCCGCCTCCTTAAGATCAAGATTGCTCGTTTTGAGAGCCCAAAAATCTTTGTGTTCAATCTCCACCGGGAGATGACACGCTTTACCATAAAGTAAACGAAAAGGAGTGGTTCCGGTTGGCATTTTGTACGCCGTTCTAAATGCCCATAATGCATCATCAAGCTTAAACGACCACTCCTTTGGATTAGAACCAATTATCTTTTCAAGAAATCTCTTTAAAGCTCGGTTGGTATTTTCGACTTGCCCATTCGTTTGAGGATGGTAGGATGTGGAAACTTTATGGGTCACCCCATATCGTTTCAACACATTTTCAAGTTGGGCATTACAAAAATGAGTTCCCCGATCGCTAATTAAAGCTGTTGGGGCACCAAATCGAGAAAAGAGTTGTTTAAGGAACGAAACTACAACCCGTGCATCATTAGTGGGCAAAGCTTGCACTTCGACCCATTTCGAAACATAATCGATGGCAACGAGAATGTAGAGCTTATTATTGGATTTCGGATTCGGGCCCATGAAGTCAATCCCCCATATATCAAAAACCTCGCAAACTTGGATAACATTTTGAGGCATCTCATCTCGTTGGGTGATTTGGCCCGCCCGTTGACAAGCATCGCACGATTGATAAATTCGGTGGGCATCCTTGAAGATAGTAGGCTAATAAAAATCGGCCTCAAAGACTTTTCGCCCTGTAACTTGGGGACCATAATTCCTACCCATCGGTACATTATGACGTTGGACAAGAATGCGCTCGCATTCATCTCCAGAAACACATATCATTCCATCGGAACACCGTCTAAAGAGATAAGGGTCCTCCCAAAAATAATACTTAAGGTCACTAAAGAATTTCTTACGTTTATGATGCGACCAACCTTTTTCTAAGAACCCCCCAACCAAGTAATTAGCAAAATCAACGAACCAAGGGTCTTCACACTCCTCCACCTTCATGAGATATTCATCGGGAAAATCATCATGAATAGTAGTCTCATCGAGAACCTCACGGGAGGGATTCTCAAGACGTGAAAAGTTCTCGGCACCCTTTTTATCCCGGATCTCAACATCGAATTCTTGCAAAAGCAAGATCCATCTAAGCAGTCTAGGTTTAGCATCCGGTTTAGCATCCGATTTAGCGAAAAGGTACTTTAGAGCAGAATGGTCCGTAAAGACTATAGTCTTAGATAAGACTAAGTAGGATCGGAACTTATCAAACGAAAAGACCACCGCAAAGAGCTCCTTTTCAGTGGTAGTATAATTCAATTGTGCTCCTTGCAAGGTCTTGCTTGCATAGTAAATGGGTCGGAAATGTTTCTCGACCCTTTAGCCCAGAACAGAGCCAACAGCAAAATCAGAAGCATCACACATAAACTCGAATGGAAGGGACCAATTCGGAGCAATTATGATGGGTGCATTGATTAGTTTCTCCTTAAGAAGTTCGAATGCCTTTTGGCACTCTCCGGATAAATTCCACGGTGTGTCCATTTCGAGGAGTTTGTTCATCGGGTTAGCAATTTTAGAAAAATCCTTAATGAATCACCGGTAAAAACCGGCGTGCCCGAGAAAACTCCGAACACCCTTAACATCGGTGGGAGGTGGAAGGTTCTTAATAGCTGTTACCTTCGCGGGATTCACCTCAATACCATTCTTAGAAATTTTGTGCCCGAGAACTATGCCCCCTTGAACCATGAAATGGCACTTTCCCCAATTCAGCACAAGATTAGACTTCTCACAGCTTTCCAACATCCGTTCTAAATTAAGAAGGCATGAATCAAAAGTGTCACTGAAAACCGAAAAGTCATCCATGAACACCTCCATGCAATCCTCTATCATATCAAGGAATATGGCCATCATGCACCTTTGAAAAGTGGCCAGAGCATTGCAAAGGCCAAAGGGCATGCGTCGGTATGAGAATGTGCCATACGGGCACGTGAAAGTAGTTTTCTCCTGGTCCTCGGGCGAGATAGGAATTTGGAAATAGCCCAAAAAACCATCAAGAATACAATAAAAGCTGTTTCCCGCCAACCTCTCTAGCATTTGATCCATGAAAGGTAACGGGAAGTGGTCTTTGCGTGTGGCATCGTTCAACTTCCGATAGTCAATACAAACACGCCACCCCATGACAGTTCGAGTGGAAATTAAATCGTTTTTATCATTGGCGGTAACAGTCATACCACCCTTCTTAGGTACACAGTGTACCGGGCTAATCCAAGGACTGTTAGAAATCGGGTAAATCAGACTTGCATCGAGGAGCCTAATGATCTCTTTCTTCACGACATCTTGCATGTGCGGGTTCAAACTTGGAGTTATCCTCCATTAGAATTTTATGGGTGCAATAGGAGGGACTAATACCCTTGATGTCGTGAATTTTCCACGCAATGGCCGGTTTATGGGCCTTTAGCATGGTCACAAGTTCAGTTTTCTGACCTGTAGTAAGAGAAGAAGAAATAATTACCGGGAGCTTAGATTCCTCCTGCAAATAAGCGTATTCCAAATGATCTGGAAGTGGCTTTAATTCTAACTCGGGAGGTTCTTCAATTGAAGACTTGCTTCGGTAATCCACATTACGTTCGAGTTCTTTGAACTCCTCCTCATTTGGCTCATAGCCGTTTTCCATCAAGGTGGTCAAAATATCCACCTCCTCAACCTGCAACTCTTCATCAATTTCAACCAATGAACATTCTCCTGAACCCTGTAACTCTGGGAATTCCTACAAAAACTCAGACTAGACATTCACAGTGTTAAGAAAATAACATGTATCATCAGTGTAGGCAGGGTATTTTAAAGCATGGTCGATTGAGAAAGTTGCATGCAAATCATCTATCCTAAAGGGTAAACTGTTGGCCATAAACATCAATGATACATCTAGCCGTATTTAAAAATGGTCGACCCAAAATCAGTGGAATCCTCTCATCTACTTCCATATCCAACACCACGAAATCGACCGGGAAAACCAACGACCCGGTCTTAACTAGCATATTCTCAATAATTCCACGAGGGAATTTAATGGAGCGGTCAGCTAGCTGAATGGCCATATGCGTGGGTTTCAACTCCCCGGGGTCTAGCTTTAAGTAAATAGAATAGGGCATTAAATTTATGCTAGCCCCCAAATCTGCCAACGCCCTCATACAATCCAAATTACCCAATAAACAAGGAATGGTGAAACTCCCAGGATCCTCAAGCTTTTCGGGAAGCTTGTTTGCAACTACCGCTAAGCATGCGACATTCAATCTGACTGAAGACACATTCTCCAGCTTCTTCCTGTTAGCTAGAAAGTCCTTAAGAAACCTTGCATACTTGGCATACCTGCAATCACATCAATAAAAGAAAAATTTATATTAAATTTTTTAATCAAGTCCATGAACTTGGACTTTTCTGCCTCCAGCTTCTCCAATCTCTGATTCCTTGGGAATGGGAGCGGTGGTTGATACTCTTTAACTACCGGTTTAGCAGCAATAGCTTCCGGTACCCTCACAACTTTCTCAATCACCTGTTCCGGCTCCTTTTCCCCCTCCGGTTCACTAACAACAACCGGCTCACTATCCTTAACCAACGACACTCGCAAATCATACTCATCGGGCTTCCTCGGTGGATCATATGCTAAACCACTTCGGGTGGTGATAGCATTAACGTGCCCATTCTTTGGGTTATTAGCTGTCTTGCTCGGTAACTCCCCCGGTTTTCTCTCATTATTGTGATTAGCAAATTGACCAATTTGTTTCTCCAAATTCTGAATAGCTTCTTATTGATTTCAAAACATTTGATCATTCTTCTCATTGTTTTGAGTAACAGTAGTAACAAGCTAAGTTTGAGACATCACAAGCTTTTCGATCATAGCTTCAAGGTTGGACTTTTTCTCTTCGGCTTGAGGCTTTTGAAAATACCCGGGAGCTTGCTGTTGATATCCTCCACTAGAACCTGGCTGGAACCTCGAACCTTGATTACCTTGAGGATTATAGGGATTGTTGAAATTCCTATTAAACTGTGCACGTCCCTGAAATTGATTGTTGTTCTGTTGACTAATATAAGCGATCTCTTCTTTCTGGTTCATAGTCAAACCCGCATCACAATCTTTTCCTAGGTGTAATCCCCCGCAATACTCACAACCAACCTTAATACCATGCATGTCCTTCTCCAACTTCTCCAAGTGTCTACCAAATTTGTCCAACTTAGCATTAATAGACCCATAATCATCATACGTACCAGTGGTTTTGGTTCTCTTAACTGACGCTGAATGAGTTGACTCATGATCTTGATGCCATTCGTGAGTGTAAGCAGCTTGCTTTTCAATAATCTCTAGTGCCTCTTCTTCGGTTTAATCCATTAAAGTTCCACCTGCTGCTTGATCAATACTTTGCCAAGTCGGTATGTCACACCCCTTATAGAAAATATGGACCTTTTGTAAATCATTCAACCCGTGTTGCGGACACGAGCATAACATATTAGAATAACGGTCCAAAGCATCAAACAATGTGTCACTGCTCTTTTGTCTGAATTGCGAAATATCTGCTTGAATTCTAGCAGCTCGAGACGCAGGGAAAATTTTTGATAAGAACTTATCTACCAACGTATCCCAAGAGGTAATCGCCCCTTCTGGTTGCTTATCTAACCATCTCTTAGCTTCTCCCTTAAGAGTCCATGGAAAAAGTCTAGTCTTGATCGAAGTATCGGCAACCTCATACAGTTTGAACAAGTTGCAAACATCATTGAAAATACGAAGACGCTCGTTAGCATCCTCACTATCCTTGCCATGAAATTGGCAGTAAGAAGAAATCAAACTCAGAATCGGACCTGTAATTTGAAAAGGCTGAGTGATGTTCGGTTGAGTAATCGAATTGCCTTGGCCCCCTCAGGTGGCCTTCAACTTTTCCGCCATAGTCTGAGGACGATTTGGTTGATCAGCTTGGTCAGCCATATCTTCAGTCTCGAAAAGATCTAATGAAACGTAAGATTCTTCTTCTTCTCTGATTTCAGGTGGTGTATCGGGCACCACAGTCTCAGAACTACTACCCAAATTAATTATATTAGCACTCGAAGAAAAAGATGAATCCACTGTAGACTGTTGCTCTTGACTTAACGCTCTGAATAACTCTATTTTGGGTTCTGCAAATGGTAGAAGAATCGGAGAATTAGAAGAACGCGTATGTGGCATGCACTACCTGTTACCTGCAAAATCACAACTAACAACTGATTAAATGCACCGATTCAACTGAGAATAAATGAAAAGAAATAATAAACTATAACTAAAACTAAAACTAAACTAAGAACAATTAGATAACAAATCTTAATTTTCGACACAACTGTCCCCGGCAGCTGCGCCAAAAACTTGATGTGTAAAATCTAGTATATAATTTATCTTGGAAAATGCTGGTTTAAAGATTACTACACACTAACAGGCAGTGTACCCGATCGTGCAATAGTATAAAATTGGTAATTCCGAAATCGTTCCAAGAACAGTTTAGACGTGAAAATTAAGATTACAACCAATAAAAATAAACTAAATTAATCTACGAAAGTCGAAAGTACGAGATAATTTGTTTTGTGGCTATTTAACGATTAGCCAAATCAAGATTTGATTAAAAGTAAAAAAACAATATTTTTGTGTTTTTAAGTTTAAACTTTAAAGCAAACAGACAAGTAAAAATAAGATAGTTGAAATCAAATAGGAGAACGAATGTTTGTCTAGACCTTTTACACCTAGTATTGGATGCATTTAGATTAAGCCCCAGTTATTATCTAACTAATGTGAATTATCTAATCGGTTCACCTGGAATTCCCCAGTGCAAACACTTCAATTAAGATTACACGACACGGAATTCCCCGTAGCCTAAGACCTCCTAAATATGACCAAGTATTCCAACTGAGATGAAGACTCGAATCTCAATCACACCAACTCTCGTTGCGTATAATTCACCCCTATTTCGTCTAGCCTTTTGAATCCAATTTACTCTCGTCTTCGAGTAAGCAAACAATCAATTAAGACAAACCAATTGTAAATTTATGTATTAAATTAATGAACTCTCGTCCTATCAAACAAATACACAACTAATTGAATCGAAAAGTCTAGCTTTAATAAGAATCGTTCTTTAATTCAAACATCAAATCATCATAAATTTAATGAATAACTGATAAGTAACATCCAATACATAGGTTTATAAGTCTAGACAAACATTAAATAACTTAGCCAATAACCATGGCAACAATAGAAATCAAAGTAATAAACAATAGAGAAAACATTGTTTGATAAGTAAGAATCAACCTAACACAATGAATCTTGATTAGTGCTTGAATTGATCCTTGATAGCGGAATGATTGGAGCCTTAGAATAGCCTTGGAATTCCCCAAAAATACCCAAAAATCGCCCTAAATGCTGAAGAAAACGGCTGCCAAAAAGTTATATCAATTAGGGTTGAAAATTAGCTTTTATACCCAAAAAGTCACCAGGTCGCGGGCCTCGGCGCGGTGCTCCATAACAAAGGAAAGATTTTTTATTTTATTTTTCTCTCGGCTTGGAAATGCTTTTATACGGAGCGGAGCGTCGATTTTTGGAGCGGAGCGCCAACTTGCGGAGCGGGGCGCCATAAAATGGAGCGGAGTGCCGAATTGCTGTCTCTTTGATTTTCACTTTCCTTTCAACTTGAACGCATCAAAACTCAAATAATACCCAAATGATCATAAGTAACTTGGAAATTCAGGTACATAATATATCATGGTGTAAAATGTACCTCGAACAACCTCCAACTGCGTAATAATGAACTTCTCGGCTCCAAAAACATAATCCACATAATAATCATGAATATTAACTAAAACCGTATCCGAATGGACTAAAAATGACGGATATTGCCATGATAAATATATGAGAAATGTTCAATATCAGGTTTGCAGGAAGTGAATTCTTTGTAGGTACATCCTACACGATTTCCTGTACTGCTAGATCCAAGGTTATTGTTGGTATGCAGCGCAGCCTGTACTGCGGCTATATTCGCAGCTAGAAAAGTACGGAATTCCTCTTCACTCATATTCATGGTTTGGCGAGTAGTCGGTGCCATTTCCTACAAAATAACCAAATTAATCAAATTAATCATACAGAATATTAAGAGTAGTCAATTGTATTTTGTAGCATAATATGAACTCATTTATAAAATCTTTTTCTTCATATTAGCATTTTATAAGTTTTACTTCGGGTACTACCTACCCGTTACGTTCATACTTAGCAGCTAATATATAATTCAACTACCACAATTCTATATGAAAAACTGATCATAATAATATTTCACATTCAAATATTCTTCAAACTTACAATTTCGATATTTTACATATAACAAGAAATATAGCACACAATAACTTTGATACAAGACAGTTTTGAAGATAATTCTAGTTAGTACGCAAGTCGTTCAGCAAAAGCAATAAAGACACGTAATTCGTACGTCCAGAAACAAGTCATGCATTCTGGTTTTATTAGTACAATCTCCCACCCCTGGTCTTGTGGAACGTAACCATTATGGCCGTTGACAAGACAACATGTTGTAATGTTTTCAAAAGGACGGGGGTTACGTAATGCCCAGCAGCCCCGTAATAATCTAAAAACCTTGTTTTTCACCTCAACTACTGAGTCCGTCACTTGTGGGAATGCTTTATTTAACAGTTGTAATCCGATGTTCTTTTTCTCACTTTGGTGAGAAGCGAACATTGCTAACCCGTAAGCATAACATGCTTCCTTATGTTGCATGTTAGAAGCTCTTTCTAATGCACGAAGTCCTATGTTGGGATATGTTGAGTCAAAATAGGTTCTCAACCCGTAGCATAAAATTACATCTGGGTTCCCCGCATTCAATGCCTTAAAGAAGACACGGCGTAACTTAAAGTCTCCCCAATGTGATATTCCCCATCTATCAAAGGAAAGCCTTTTATAAACTAAGGCATTCCTGGAAAGTATTTCAAATGGTTGACAAGTTAATTTCGCCATAACTAATTGTGCTGATGAATTCTGACCCACTCTAGACAAAATTTCCTCAATCATATCCTCTGATAGGTCTTCTAAAATATTCGGTTGTCTACCCTTAACGTCCATTTTGTGTTTTTATACTGTAAAATAGACAAGGATTAGATTCGTAAAAAAAAATAATTAACAAATAATACAAGAAATTTTTACATAGAACATAAAAGTACAAGCACATTTCAATACATATATTACACAACATGATTACAACCCTCTAATTTGGTTCGTTTTTCTAATTTTCTAGGGATATATGGTGCTCCCCTAATACGAACCGTCATTTTCCACAATGGTTTAGAAAAACCTGGTGGTTTAGAGGTTCCCGGGTTATTGTTACAACTTAGGAAATACGGATGTTGCCGATACATATAAAGTTCATCGGAGTTGGAATCAGGTTTCTCTATTTTTATACCTTTTCCCTTATTATTTTCTTTTTCTTTATTAATTTGGGTCGAGGTAACTTCTATAACATCATCGGAATCCTCATCGGGATCCGATTCATCAGAAAATTGGTAATCTTCCCAATATTTTGCTTCCTCGGCGGAAGCACCATTGACCATTATTAACTTTGGTCCATTGGTTGAGGATTTTCTTTTATTTTTCTGTTTTTCTGTGGTTCCTAATATTTCCCCCTCCGGAACCTCTTCTTCCGGTTCTTCAGGAACTTGTAAATCTTCTCAATATATATTCGACTCTTCATTATTATTTGGTGAGTAGATGGGATTTGTACTAGTGGTAGACATCTATCACACAATATCAAATACGTTAAGAAATTAATATATCACATAATATTATATGTAAAAATATATAGTTTCCAACTAAAAATGTTAAGCAATCATTTTTAAAGAAAACACGGTCGAAGTCCAGATTCACTAATGCATCCTAACAAACTCGGTTAGACACACACTAATGCAAATTTCTGGTTCTCTAAGACCAACGCTCGGATACCAACTGAAATGTCCCGTTCATATTGATTATAAACGTTCCATATTAATTGATTTCGTTGCGAGGTTTTGACCTCTATATGAGACGTTTTTCAAAGACTGCATTCGATTTTAAAAGCAAACCATAACGTAGATTATCAAGTAATGATAATCTAAAAGATAACGTTTTACACACGACCATTACATAATGGTTTACAATACTATTACACATCGATATAAATCTCTGAATGCAGTTTTTAAACAAATATCATACAAGCATGGACTCCAAATCTTATCCTTAATTTAGTATACGACAGCGGAAGCTTCTTAATAATCACCTGAGAATAAACATGCTTTAAACGTCAACAAAAATGTTGGTGAGTTATAGGTTTAACCTATATATATCAAATCGTAATAATAGACCACAAGATTTCATATTTCAATACACATCCCATACATAGAGATAAAAATCATTCATATGGTGAATACCTGGTAACCGACATTAAAAAGATGCATATAAGAATATCCCCATCATTCTGGGACACCCTTCGGACATGATAATAACGAATTCGAAGTACTAAAGCATCCGGTACTTTGAATGGGGTTTGTTAGGCCCAATAAATCTATCTTTAGGATTCGCGTCAATTAGTAGATCGGTTTACTAATTCTTAGGCTACCAAGCAAAAAGGGGCATATTCGGCTTCGATCATTCAACCATAGAAAGTAGTTTCATATACTTGTGTCTATTTTGTAAAACATTTATAAAACTGCATGTATTCTCATCCCAAAAATATTAGATTTTAAAAGTGGGACTATAACTCACTTTTACAGATTTTTCCCTTCGTCGGAAATAAGACTTGGCCACGGGTCGATTCATGAACCTATACAAATATATACATATATATCAAAGTATGATCAAAATATATTTACAACATTTTTTATTACGTTTTAATGATTTGAGTTTGTTAAGTCAGCAGTCCTTGTTAGTAACCTACAGCTAGTTGTCCACAGTTAGATGTACAAAAATAAATAAATATAAATTATCTTGGATCAATCCACGACCCAGTGTATACAAGCCTCATGCTAGATCACAACTCAAACTATATATATTATTTTAGAATCAACCTCAACCCTGTATAGCTAACTCCAGCATTACTGCATATAGAGTGTCTATGGCTGTTCCAAAATATATTATATAGATGGGTCGATATGATATGTTTTAACATTGTATACGTGTCTATGGTATCCCAATATTACATAATATATATTAGAATACATGTATAATACAATATAAGTTGGTTAAGTTATGATTTGTATAAGTTTGTTACAAGTTTCACGTTGCTACAACAAGCAAAAATTATCCAATCTTGTTTTACCCATAACTTCTTCGTTTTAAATTCGTTTTGAGTGGTTCAAATTGCTATGGTTTCATATTAAACTCTAGTTTATGAAACTGAACATAAAAAGTATAGGTTTATACTCAGAATTACAGGTTACAAATCATTTTTGTAGAGGTAGTCATTTCAATCGAAAGAACGACGTCTTGATGACCATTTTGAAAAAATTACTTCCACTTTGAGTTTAACCATGATTTTTGGATATAGTTTCATGTTCATAAGAAAAATTATTTTCCCAAAAGTATAGTTTTTAAATCAAAGTTTATCATGGGTTTTAATTATCCAAACCAAAACAGCCCCCGGTTTTACTACAACGGCGTATGTCCGGTTTTAAGGTGTTCTTCGTGTTTCCAGGTTTTAAATCATTAAGTTAGCATGTCATATAAATATAGAACATGTGTTTAACTGATTTTAAAAGTTAATTTAGAAGGATTAACTTTATTTGCGAACAAGTTTAGAATTAACTAAACTATGTTCTAGTGATTACAAGTTTAAATCTTCGAATAAGATGGTTATATATATATATGAATCAAATGATGTTATGAACATTATTACTACCTCAAATATAGTAGGTAAACCTACTGGAAATGACAAGAAATAATCTTGAGCTTGAATGGATCTTTGATGGCTTGGAAGTTCTTGAAGTAGAATCATGACACAAAAATAAGTTCAAGTAAGATTTCTACTCGAATTAAGATAGTTAAAGTTATGGAAATCGAATCAAAGTTTGGATATGAATATTACCTTGAATTAGAATGATAACCTACTGTAAATAATAAAGATTTCTTAAGGTTGGATGATCACTTGAAATGGATTTGCAAGAATAAAAGTAAACTAGCAAACTTGAAAGGATTTTCGAAGTGTTCTTGAAGTGTTCTTCCTATGATGATTATAGCTTGATTCTTGAAGTAATTTTTGATGAAGATGATGATTAGTTACTGAAGAAATTCGTTCATAAGTGTGTGTGTGTGTGTATGTGTTGAGAGAGAATTAGAAAGAGAATTGAAAATGAAATGAAGTGAATGGTGAGTGGTGAGTGGTGAGTGGGGTTAAAAGGAGTTCTTGTTTTTGTTTCCTTACTCATAAGTCATGCTAGTTGCCAAATGATGGCTCTCACATGGTTAGGTGACTCACAAGGGCTGCTAAGAGCCGATCATTGGAGTGTATATACCAATAGTAAATACATCTAGAAGCTGTGTATTGTACAAGTACGAATACAGGTGCATACGAGTAGAATTGTTGATGAAAATGAACGAGGACGTAATTGTAAGCATTTTTGTTAAGTAGAAGTACTTTGATATATGTTCTTAAGGCTTTCAAAAGTGTACTAATACATCTTAAAACACTACATGTATATACATTTTAACAAAGTCGTTAAGTCATCGATAGTCGTTACATGTAAGTGTTTGTTTTGGAACCTTTAATTTAACGATCTCATTTAATGTAGTTAACCCATTGTTTATTATACCTAATGAGATGTTAAATTATTACATTATCATAATATTATGATATTTGAATATCTCTTAATATGATATATATACATTAAAATATCGTTACAACGATAATCGTTACATATATGTCTTGTTTCGAAATCCTTAAGTTAGTAGTCTTGTTTTTACATATGTAGGTCATTTTTAACACACTTAATGATATACTTATTTATCATTTTATCATGTTAAACATAATGTAACAATATCTTAATACGGTACATATGTATTTAGTAAGACGTTGTTATAACGATAATCGTTATCTATATCGTTTCACGTTTTCTTAATTCACTACTTTCATTTTATGTATATAACTCATTGTTAATGTACTTGGTGAGATACTTACTCATCATAATATCATGTTATATATATATATATATATATATATATATATATATATATATATATATATATATATATATATATACATCTCTATATATATATCATGTCGATTTTTACAAGTTTTAACGTTCATGAATCGTCAGACAATTTGGGTGACCAATTGACTACATAACACATTTCAATAAATCAATGTTTTAACAAGTTTGATTGCCTAACATGTTGGAAACATTTAAATCACACAAATATAGTTTTCATTTAATATATAAACATGGAAAAGTTCAGGTCACTACATTAGGGTGTTTCAGAAACTTCACATTCACAGTATGTATGTCCAGAAGATAGACGTTATATGTGTAACTATTGACGTCAACATGCTGTGAGATTTCAAAATACTGATTGCTGATTCCCAGTAATTGGCATCAAAATCCTTGTTACAAGATGCGGATAAGTACATGATGGGGTTTCGATAAATATAATGATTTTTAGGAAAGCCAAAGATCAGTGAAGTTGTTGGTATGTTTATTGCTAATATGGTGGAATATGAAAGGTTCCCCAGTAACGATGGCGAGAGAGCAATGTATCTATCGAGGTTATAATAAGACTAGTCTGACTAAAAAGTCGAAGTTGACTTGTTGAAGCTGTGACAAAAATGTCTATTTTGAAACAGGATTGAAAAGTTATTTTAGCTAGTAAATGCCAAAAGGTCTTACACAGATACGCGCCGAACTATGACTTTGGTTTCGAGAGCTGTTCAAGTACATAACTGTGGGTAATATGTGGTTGGATCGTCATCTCGATTGCTCATTATTTGAAGTGTCTTCAGGAATTTCGAAGGGTTTGAACACAGATTGTAATCGTTAATATACATATGATGTTCTAACACAGTTTTGAAGTCAAAGTATAGCTTTGAAAGATGTAAGAATCTAAGAGTGATAATTTTTGGTTATATCTCGGGTTGAATTCTGAGATTTCAAAATCAGAATATGTATTTAGATTTTGAATGAGTACGGTTGTTTTCAAAAAAAAAAAAATGTATGGTGAGTATAGTTGATGATTGCTGAATTAGATTCGAAGAATGTAACATATTAATTGTGAATTTATATATCTCTCGGGTATTACCTACCCGTTAAAAAAATATTCACAATTAATATTTTGTACAAAAGAATTTTTATTACAGTCTTTATGAAAATATATATGTGTATATTTTCTTTAGATGTAACATAGATTTAATGAGTTACTATTAAATTAAACTCATTTGATTTACGGTTGCAACTAGAATTGAATAATCCCTAAATCTTAGAAAAATTTCATAACTTTTACGGAGTATTGCTTCAATGAAATTGGATCAATACTTCGTTATTTGTTGATGCATGATGTTTGGTTCTTGGAATTCTTGTGAACGTCGCAAGGTACGAATGATTTTATTTGAAAAGTTTCGAGTACATCGATGATGAAAGTGTAAAATCAAACATATATTTGATTAATACACTTGTTTTATTATGAGATGAAATTCATTGAATTAAAATAGAGGTTGTAGTTAACGATGGTTAATTTGCTGACGAAGGACGTACATCATTGCACATTTGTAATATGAACTAACCGAGTAGCTAAGATTCACATACAATAGCTTAGTACGGAAAGATTTATTTTGATCACAAAATTTATATATATATATATATATATATATATATATATATATATATATATATATATATATATATATATATATAAAATATACATATAATTTCTTCAGAGGGAATGATTTAATACTTCATAACTCGTTGATACAATATACACGTTGTTGATTTGTAATGATGTCCACAGTGATTCTTGAACTACCGGAGTTTGTGATGTTATAGGTGCTGCTGATTCTGATGATACTGACGGCACTGACTGTGCTGGTGATGCTACGATACTGTTGATGCTGTTGGTAAAACAAGTCTAACTTGTAAATCACACACCATTCTTGTCAGGGTTTTTATTCTTCCTTCTATCATTTTGGTTCACTTATCTGATTTATGGTTAGGGTTAGAATAGATAATCTCTAAGACTTTTAGAAACCACATATTCTTCGCAGAATATTTCTTCAATGAAGTTATGGATCAATACTTCATCGTTTGTTGTTGTTGATATTCCTTGGTACCTACAGGGCATATGACGTTGATGCTCGTGGGACAGTTTATGTTGTGGATGCATGGAATGTGGATGTTAGTTGTGGTGGTAATGGTTCTGCTGGTGTTGATGATGGTGGTACTAGTTATGCTGCTGGTGCTGCTGCTGGTGTTTGTAACCTTTGCACCATATTCTCCAAAGCTACTACCCGAGCGCGAAGCTCGTTGACTTCTTCTATTACACCGGGGTGATTGTCGGTTCGGACGAGTGGATAAATAAAATCTAGAATTAGATGTAGTATATAATCGTGACGAGATACCCTGGAAATGAGAGAGAAAATGGTGTTTCGGATTGGTTCACCAGTAAGTGCTTCAGGTTCTTCGCCAAGAGGGCAATGTGGTGGATGGAAAGGATCACCTTCTTCTTGTCTCCAATGATTGAGGAGGCTACGAACCCATCCCCAATTCTTCCAGAATAGATGATGGCTGATTGGTTGATCCATTCCGGTCACACTGCTTTCGGAGCTTGAGTGGGATTCCATTTCCTAATTCGAGGGACTTGAACTAATGACGAATTCCATTTCGTACGGTTGAATAAGGGATTTTTTGATATGAAATGAGTTTCTGGCTATAGGATGGTATTCTAATTACATAGCATATCTATATATATATATATATATAGCAAAAGATTTCGTAGATTACGGAGGAATTTACGGGATATGTCAGGCAAAGTTTACAGTAACGGATACGCTAAGATATGAATTAACAGATACGCTAAGATATGAATTTTTTCTATACACTATTCATGCAATCAATGCAGCAAGACGTATCTAGACTAAAAATGATAAGCTGGTAATTTCCTAAGGATGATAAGTAGGTAATTTTCGACACAAAATGATAAGCAAAACTTTTGACATGCAGACACAGTCGAAGTCCAGACTCACTAATGCATCCTAACGACTTTTCAGTTAGACACACTAATGCAGACCTGGTTCGCTAAGACTATCGCTCTGATACCACATGAGACGACCCGTCCTAATCCATAAGAACGAATACAATAACATATAATTACATCGCCAGGTATTTGACCTCTATATGATACATTTTATAAATATTGCATTCGTTTTTAAAAGACAACCTTTTATTACATCGAAAGTTGACAGACATGCATATCATTTCATAATATCCAACTTATAAATGACCTAATCTGTCATTTACTTAATAATAATCTCTATTGAACTCAACGACTTGAATGCAACATCTTTTGAAAATATGTCATGAATGACTCCAAGTATTATCTTTAAAATGTGCAAATGCACAGCGGAAGATTTCTTTAATACCGGAGAATAAACATGCTTAAAAGTGTCAACCAAAAGGTTGGTGAGTTCATTAGTTTATCATCAATATTCATTTTCATCATTTTTATAGATCACAAGATTTTCATTTCCATTTCTCATAAATAAACATCCCATACATAGAGATAAAAATCATTCATATGGATTGAACTCCTGGTAACCGACCTTAACAAGATGCATATAGAATATCCCCATCATTCCGGGACATCCTTCGGACATGATAAGTTCGAAGTACTAAAGCATCCGGTACTTTGGATGGGGCTCGTTGGGCCCGATAGATCTATCTTTAGGATTCGCGTCAATTAGGGGCCATTTCCGTTACCTAATTCTTAGGCTACCAAGCTAAAAAGGGGCATATTCGATTTGATAATCCAACCATAGAATGTAGTTTCGATTACTTGTGTCTATTTTGTAAGACATTTATAAAAGTAGCGCATGTATTCTCAGTCTCAAAAATATATTGCAAAAGCATTTAAAAATGGAGCAAATAAAACTCACCATAATGTATTTCATAGTAAAAATACATGTAACGTCATTGAACAAGTGCAAGGTTGGCCTCAGATTCACGAACCTAAATTAATTATATATATTTATATGTTGGTCAATATTTGTCTATCAAATTAGGTCAAGTCATAGTGTACCACAATCCTAATGCTCGAGACTAATATGCAAAAGTCAACAAAAGTCAATTTGACTCAATAATGATTTTCAAAATTTATACATGATTATTATATAGTTTAAATATCGTCGTTTTATATTTTTAAATATTTTTTAAAAGGTTTATTAGAGTAAATAATATAATTCATTTTTTTATAAATTAAAATTTTATATTAAAATATACTCTTATATATCTTAAGTAATAAAATTTATAAAGTTCATTTAATATCATAAAAATAATATGATAGGTATTATTAATGTAATTATATTACACATAGTAAAATATGTTTGTATCACATATTTATTTGATAAGATAATATCTATAATAATAGTAAGTAAAAGTTGTATTATTTTGTAATAATAATTATTATTATTCTACTAATAATAACAACAATATTTATTTTTACTAAAAATGATATTATGATAAAATGATAATTTTTTTTATTAATAATAATACTAAAATGATATTGATATTTTATATTAACATTGATATTCCTATAAATAATATTTTTTGTAAAAATGATAGTTTTAATATTAATAATACTTTTAATAATAATGATGATAAAAATAATGAAAATGATATTTTTATCTAAATCTATATCTTACCATATTTTTATTTCATCATAATACTCATACTCATTATTTCCTAATCAATTTGTTAATAGCTTTTAATCGTCTTTTATATCGCGTTCATATTAATGATAATAATAGTAATCAAAATAATTAGGTGTTACTAATATTAGTTTTAATTATAATAATACTAATAATAATAAATATTATGATAATATTAATGATAATACTAATAACTATTTTAATGATAATAATAGTGATAAGACTAATTATAACTTTAACGATAGTAACGATAGTAATAATAATAAAAATAACAATTTTTAATGATAATATCTTTTATTGGCAATGATAATAATAATAATAATAATAATAATAATAATAATAATAATAATAATAATAATAATAATAATAATAATAATAATAATAATAATAATAATAATAATAATAATAATAATAATTAGATAAAAACTATAACGACGATAATAATAATCATTTTTAATAATAATACAAAAATTCAATTGACTATAACTTTTAATCCGTTCATCGAAACCATTCGATATCTAAATGAAAAGTTCTTAATTTTCGCTAGCTTTCCAACGACATGCATATCTTATACCTTATCTCAACCGCATATGTAACTAATTCAGGATTCAACATAACCTATCTAATGACAATATCAAAAATACAAGCATGCATAATCCTATATACTCGAGCACTAGTCAGGGATACACTATTAATATGTAAAAATTAAATTATGAGTGCTTACGTATCAATATTGAGATTCAATATTGCAGGAAAGGTACGTAGACGCAACGGAGATGATAAACACTAGTTTGACCTCACGAGCATACCCTCGAACATTACCCATAACCTCCATAGCTATAACCCATAATTTCCTTAGCTCTATCTCGCTCATAAAAACCCGTTTTGCTATAGCTCGCTCATGACCCCGTCGTAGTATTTTATGCATAATACTAATAATAGTAAGATTTTATACTAATAATAATAATAATAATAATAATAATAATAATAATAATAATAATAATAATAATAATAATAATAATAATAATAATAATAATAATCATAATAATAATAATAATCATAATAATAATAATAATAATCATAATAATAATAATAATAATAATAATAATAAATTTAATATAAATATTACGGAGTATGATATATGTGTGTGTGCAGAGGTGAATTCGATCGAGTTTTATAAACCCGTTTGGTGGACCTCAGCTCCGCGATTGCGGAGCCCTCAGTTACAGCTCATTCCCACTTCATTTTTCTGCCGACGATTTATATAATAAAATTATATATATATATATATATATATATATATATATATATATATATATATATATATATATATATATATATATATATATATATTAAATCTTTATAATTAATTAAATATTATATTATATTTACATGCATAGTTAACTTGTAATCTTTGAAATATATATATATATATATATATATATATATATATATATATATATATATATATATATATATATATATATATATATATATATATATATATATATATATATATATTAAATCCTTATAATTAATTAAATATTATATTATATTTACATGCATAGTTAACTTGTAATTTTAGTTTCAAAGACTCGTACATTGACACACGACTATAGTCTCGATTTCCGTTTCTCGAACGCGTCTTCGTACTCTTAGAAAACTAGTACTTTATGTTTTGTGTAACGTACCTTTATATATAACAAGACTCAAATCAATGAAAAACAATCCCACTCAAAGTGTAACTTATTCATTTGAGTGTTTTGGTCATTTGCTTCTTTAAATCAATGGCTCGTTTTTTATTACAATATATTATTTTAAATCAAACGTTTTATGATTAGTCAATATTATACTTTAACACTTTGTAAAATATATATATTTATATATTCATTTAAAAATATACATATTGTATGTAATTGAAATATTTATTTAATCATATAATATTTAGTTTTTCAAAACTAATTATATTTTATATTTTAACATGTAACGTTTACACTTTAAAACCTAATCTGATATTATTCATTTTTATGTTAATATTTATTTGAAAACATTTCTAAATATCAATTGAATCAAATAACCAATGTTACTATCATTTACTTAACTAATTCGAAATCATATACATAATCATGTTTTAACACACGTTGCAAGTCATTTATATAATTAGTTCTAATCAATAACATTCCAACTTATGTATATATTCAAATTCATTCTTTAAAAGGTTTCTTTTATATCAATAAACGATTTCAATATTATGAAAACTAAATAATTATCTTATCAAAAGACACGAGGCAATTATTGCTTTATAAGTTAAGCAAAAATCTCCACTAACCTTTGTCCAGTTATCATTAATTGACACATTTGTCCTCACATGTAAATTACTTTACCATTTATTCTGAATACCGTTAAAAAGGAATAGATTTCACAAATCATAGTGGTCCTCATAACAGAGACCTGTAATCATAATTCAATGTATCTGATAATTCAATCATTTGATATTATCTTCTAATTCCCTCGATAAACATGTTGAAACAAATACGTTCATGTAAAGTATTATACGTTTAATACTTTGTTAATATTTTCAAATTTATAATATATACATGTATATATATATATATATATATATATATATATATATATATATATATATATATATATATATATAATCATATCCATTTATATACTGGTTCGTGAATCGTCGAAACTTGGTCGAGATTAAATGAATGTATGAACATAATTTAAAATTCTTGAGATTTAACTTAACAACTTTGCTTATCGTGTCAGAATAATATAAAAATTAAAGTTTAAATTTGGTCGGATATTTTTGGGTCGTCACACATTTGAATATAATAATAATAATTATTATTATTATATTTTTATGGGGTGTTTTGTAAAACATTGTACTATTTGTTTTAAAGTTTATACATATGGTTATGCATGTGTTTTATCATAAGATTGTACATAATGTCTCAAATATTGTACATATGATAATGAGATGTTTTATCATAAAGTTGTACATTATGCTTCATATATTATACAATTAACATGTTAATTTTTTTATTAAATATAATTATTTATTTTTATGACATTATCATGGGGGTTTAAAAAAAAATTTATTTTAGAATTTTGTTTAAGCTTAAATAAGATTTATTTATGACATTATCACTTTAAAGATATAAATTAAATGTACAACACATGACCTACCAAACTTTTGATAAATATTCTTATATGAAAATTTAAAGGACAGTTGTTAAATATAGCTAAAAATCAATGATTTAATAGCACTTGCACTAAAAATACAAAATCATAGTACACAATGGTAAGCTTCTTTTAATATTTCAAAACAAAATTAGTATGTTTTTTTAAGCTTATGGAGTGTAAGTCTCCTTTTAAAATTAAATTTTAATATCTTAAGAAAAAATGATAGATTTTTTTTTTCAATTATGTTAATAATTACTTCCTTTATTTATTTATTTATTTAAATTATTAAAATATTAATGACATCACCATGATTGTTTTGAAGATGACATGTGTCAAATAATAGATTAAAATATAGTTAGGATTACATTATTATTTTAGCAATTTAATAGAAAGTATAGACTAGTTTTAAGGGATGGGCCAAGGCCCGATTGAAGTGTGATAGGCCCAGGGGAAATCCTGTGAAACGACAGAAGTATGGGACAAACGGGTGCTTGTGTTGTTATTAATAATAGAATGTATAGATAGATACGCACACTTTTTTCTTATATTTCTTTCTTCTAAATAGGTTCATCAATATTTTACATCGGTTTAAAAATTTTGAAAGGTTTGCTCTGACTTGAAAAATGTGCCAACCTTTCTTTCCTTTTTTGAATCCTCCTCCGTCAACTGCTTTCTTTTCCGATCTAATCTTGATTTAATTTCTTCTTCTTTAATTCTGGTAGCAACACTATGTATTTGTGTACAATCTTAACTATAATCAAACGTCAGCTGTTTCCCAAAAAAACCCCAAAACAGTTAAAAAACCCTGATCTACTTTTATCCAAATTCCGGCAACCTTTTTCTTCCATCTCATCTTTATTTTCTGCCGTTTTGTAACCGTTCTTGGTCTCCGTCGCTTCCGGCCACCTGCATCTCGCCGGTGGTTCGCTTTTTTCGCTTTTATTGTGTGAATATGGTCGTTCGCCGCTGTTTCTCCGTTTTCGGCGACGGGTTTAACCAGTCGGCATCTCCGTTCTTCCTACGAATTCCAGCATTTTTTCTCGGGATCTGGGTTTAGTTTGGGATTAGGATTGCCGTTTGACAGGTTAGGGTTTCGTCGGTGTGTGTTGGGGATCGGTTTGTTGGCTGTTGTCGTCCTTTCCTTCCGTCGGTGCCGTCTGCTTCTGTTGGTGACGGTAGGCGATGAATCTCGACGGGATTCTACCTCTCTATTTGGTATGTTTTCGGCTACGATTTTAGGTTTTTGGTTGATTTTGGTTAACAGGGCAGCTATTGGATGTTTGTGTGTTGAAATCCGGTGATTCCGGCAATTTCTGGCGACCATATAGTTGCCCCGCTACCGTTCTGCTGCCTTTAGTGGATGCTGAGGTTGGTGTGGGGATTTTGGTGGTCCTGGTGCCGCCATAGTTACTGCCGATCCTCGGCGGCTACGGGTGGCGGTTTACGGAGGTAGGTGGCTATTTTAGTTGCTTGACGGTTGTTTGGCGGCTTCTAGAGACTACCGGCGGCAAGAAGGTAACTCTTGTTACTTTCCACGCTGTTGGCGGTCGTTGGAGGCTACCAGCGGCCTACGATTACCGGAATCAACGGGTTTGTAAAGGTACTCTGAAAATTCAACGATGATAGCCGGGATTCTATTGGTTTGGTGTTGTAATTTGTACTGTTCGGTTGCCGTTGCACTGTAATTTTCATGCCTCTCCCGTAGTCGAGTCTTTTCGGGTGGACTCGATGTCGTTGCCGGCGTGTTTCGACCTTGTTGACCATGGTAAATTGATGTATTTTGAAGTAGTTCTCTCGGGATCCTTTTATCCGCTCGAATGTGGGCCTCTGATTAGGAGTGTTATGGGTTCTTCGTGTACGAGGGGTTACTTTGAAGTGCAGGCCTCGGGTTAGGTGCTGCTGGAGTGCTCGACGTTCTTTTTAGTGTGCGGCTTCTTAGTAGTTGAGATTGTGACGTTAGACACGTTCCCGGTTTTATGTTGTGTTTAGATTTAGGTTTGGTTGTTACTAGTTTGTTGTATCATTTCAATTTCAACGTGCTCGCTCTCTATCAATCATTGTTCTCGTCCAATGTGTAGGACGACCAGAGCGAGCCCTTACAATTTCAATCATTGTCGTTTGTTTGTAACACCGGATCTTTACGATCTTTATATATATATATATATATATATATATATATATATATATATATATATATATATATATATATATATATATATATATATATATATATATATTTATATTTTCGCAGGAAAAAAATGGGTTCATCAATTGATTGGTCATCTCCTTGCACGTCAGCGTATATTTCCCTTCTTTCTTTTCGATGATCGGTGTGATTTACCACAACTTTGATTGACGTCTACTACAATTAACAATTCATGTCCACTATCTTCTTTAGAGAATACTCCTTCCGTCTCTAAGTTATTGTCTAGTATTTCATATTGAAATTTCTCAAATTAATTATCCACTTATATAGGTAGAAAAAAATACTCCACAATTTTAAGTTCTATGACCTTAATGAATATGGATAGCATTAAAGAAGAAAGAAAAGGTAATGATAAAACTACAAAGTGAACAATAATACAATGTGATAATTAATTTTTTTTAAGTGTATATTTTTTACTTAGTATTACGAAATTTTTACTTGGTATTACGAAATTTTTACTTTATTAAATTGGGACGTAGTGATGGAGTAATACGATCACGATTAAAACTTATCTTTTAGTTCAAGCGGTACTGACCTGACATCTAACAATGTTACCTGACATCTAACAATGTTAGAGGTCAGAAGTTCAACTCTAGGGGACTACAACATTGCACACAAGGTTGTTTATTTCCTAACCTTGAAATCCACTCAAGGTTGCCTTTCGCATATTGCGTTACGGGGACAACATGGAGGGGGTTTCTGGTCATGCCCTCATATTGAAATGAGTTTCTTTCAGGGCATTAATTGGGACGGATTATGTAACTGCGAGAGATGGTCGCGTAGGTTGTTTAGTCCATGAGTAATCCCAAACTGTTATTAAAAAAAATAAGGTTATTCGCTCTCTTAGTGTTTGCAACCTAGAAACTTATATTTTTTCCTTTGTAGTGTGTCTCTATCAAAACATCGACATATGTATGAACTGTTTATTTATTATCTATTTATTACCATCCCATTTACCATTTTTATTTTCAAAATATACGGAGTAATCCTATAATTACGCCTAAAAGAGGTTCTTCGAAATCTTTGACTCGAATTCAACTTTTCACATACACGTATAATTTAATTTAATTGGTAACCAACTCAACTGAATAAACAGATAAAAACGAATATGAGTACGATTATGATTGATTACGATTCTTTTATTATAGCTGGTTATTGCGTTCGTATCTAGTAAATAAATAAATAAATAAATAACTATAATTAATTAGTATAATATTCTGGATAAAGCATGAATTCGGGTAAATTTTTTAGTTTTTAATTTATTTTTTTGGCGGAAAATACGAAAACTCATATAGATAACGAAGACGTTTTCCAAGAGAAAATCCTTCAACCAATAGTACAAGAATGAAACCTGTGAGGCTCGAACCTATAACACGGTATAAAACAAACTATCTATAACCATACCTCACCTAACGGAATCCAAACGAAACCGTACAAACCTGACTAGAATATCAACAAACCTAAGAACATAAAACATAAACATACACATCAACAAAATAGACCGAGACGAAAAACTAACCAACGCATGTAGCAGCTTTTTTCATTCTACCATCAATGATTTCCCGGTGAATTCTTTTGTCCGACCGATTTTCAATCTTGAAGGTAAGCGCACTTGAGGATCCACTGCCAACCAAAGTATCCGTCAAGAGAGGAGACGACCCTTGGTCGGCAGACACCACGTTCGAAGAACTTCCAAACCGAGTAACAACTTGAGCTTCCAAAAACAAATATTAAATCGCTTCACCGTAATCCAAATCGTCACCATTATCTTTAAGAGTATAGGAACACGAAGCGGCTTTATCGTTCCTCCTATTTTTCGAGTTCTTACGAACAGTTTCACTTTGATTATTTGCTTTTCTTCGATCAACCAAATCTTCATCTTCTTTCGAAGCAACCTCGTTCAACATTCAGTTCATAAGCTCCACAAAGCTTTCATATTTCATACCCAAAACTGCATCACATGGGAGGGCTGTCCATTACACTTGGAACCAATAATCCTTGAGTCCAAATCCAAACAGTTCACCTCTTCACCCACAATAACATTAACGTTGGGCATTGACCCATTAAGGGGGCTGCCAAACTAATCCAAAGAACCGAAACAGATTCCAGAACCAAAAACATTGTTGTCAACCTTCTTATCAAAAGACACCTTTTGCGTAATACTCGAAGGGCTAGTAACCGCAGGTGGTTCAGTCACTAATTCAGCCGATTCATTGAAACCCTCTATGTTATTATCAACAGTAGCAACATCGACTTTCTCATGATCAACCAAATCTTTCGGTTTAACACTTTAACCATTGCCAAACCTAGTAGAGAAGAGTAAACCGGGGCAATAGGCTCCATATTTGTAGGCTCCATAGATTTATAAAAAAACTCGTCTTCCGTCTTTGTCTCGCTTGAAACTGCAAAGCGATTGGTCGACTCAAGCAATCGTTGATCAAAAGAACGAGTTAGGTTACGGTTGAGAATAGAAACATCCGAGATTTCAGAAACTCAAACATCACATCTCGAGCATTTTTTATCCCCCAAATTAACAACAACCACATCGTGAATATGTTTCACTTTGGACGATTTAACAAATGCAAAGAATTCGGGTTAATTATATTGTAAGGCTGCCTATCATTTAATTCGTTAGTCAAAGACAGAAGTTGTACGTGCAGTAAGAAGTTTAAAGGTAAATAATGCTTACGTGAATTCTTAATTAATTGATCTTTTATATTTAATTAAGGCTAGGAGGTTTTCAGTAACATTCCATTAAAGAAGATTTGGGTTAATTTGATTTAGGAGAAACAGCTAGCTAAGATTGGTTGGTAATGGCGTCGTTAGAAGTTGTACGCATTTTCCTTCTCATTTTCGAGTAACTCATTCCTTCTCATTTTCGAGTAACTCGTTAAAGAGATGAGTCGTTATGATAAATTTGTGTACTTTCACCTACATATGATGATGAGGACCAAGAGTTTTCTAATGTAGACCTTCTACGAGAAATTTATAATGAAAATGATGATGTAAAACGAGTTTAAATATGTTTTAAATATTAAACACAAAATTACATGGGGGTTCCTGTGATGGGGGTTCATGTGGTATGTTCAAAATTACAATCGGAGTCTAAAAGAATTTTTTTGACTTGGAGGGTCACTGTGGTATGCATTTGTTTCACGGGGAGTCCATTCGGTAACATCTGTCAATTTCTTCTGTTAAACTCTGTGATGTGCGGTGCACATGAGGGTAAAATGGTCATGTCGAAAAATATTCTAGTTAAATGCATCCCAGGCCGGCAGGCCCACCTCCATCTCATTTCTTCCAAACCCTCCCCGTTCTTTTTCCTTTCCCCACTCTGAAACCCTAATCTCTGAAATCCTCTCCACCTTCATTATTTTTTATTTTTTCAACATCTGGATTACAATCTGTGAAAACCACGACGGCCACCACTGCTGCAAAGACAGCACCATCGCTGCTCTAAAACCACCAAACCACCACCACCATCGCTCTCACTCCAAAATTACCAAACCACGACCACCACGGCTGATGCAAAATTACTTAACCACCACCACCGCTGCAACAAAATTAAACAACTACAACACGTGGTGGTGACGGCAACGGTTCCAGCGTAGGTAACAAGATCTCGGGCCATTAATTGATTTGTGAAAACTCAACTTTTGTAGCATCTTTTTAAGTTGTAATGCTCTTATCTAATTGGAATGAGATTTTGATCCAAAATTTAATTTGTAAAGTTTTTTATTTAATTCTTGTTTTGAATTGCAGCAATATTCTTCATGTTATGATGAGGATCTGTATATACGGGTTTTTTTATTGTTTCATGATCATAACTTCATCATTTAAATTTGACATAATTATAAAAATGGTCACTGTGGTTTGTCAAAAATTGCATGTTTAGTCACTATGATTTTTTTTTTTTGCAAGTTTAGTCACTGTGGTTTCAAAAAATTGCAATTTACTCACTGACGTTAATTTGATCCGTTAAGTGTCAGTCACATTCCTAGCATGTGAGGGTATTTTAGTCCTTTTAAATTTTAGACCGAAACTTAAATATTTTTTCTTTTTCTTTCACCTCTCTTCCCACCTAAAATAAATAAATCCTAATTTTTATCCACCAAACATTAAAGATATTTATCATCTTCAAACATCATCAAAACAAATACTCCTATTTAAATCTGCAGCTACATCAAAACAAATACTCCTATCAAATATAAGAAGATACAGATGAAGCTACAGATCTACTTCATCACCACCACCGCTGACGTAATCCGTAATTAATTCCACCATTGGTCACAGCCGTAATTAATTCCATCACCACCACCGGTGACGGAATCCGGTTCATCGACACCTGTGACGGCCTTCAACACCTCCACCATCACCGCCATCACCGTTCACGGCCTTCAACACCTCCACCATCACCGCCATCACCGTTAACGGCCTTCAACACATCCACCATCACCGCTGCCATCGTCGTGTCTCTTGCGGAATGGTTTGCAGATCTGGGTTTTAATCCGTCAAAACTAGAAAGGTTTGATTTGAATATTTGATTAGTTTTTCGTTTTGTTTTGGAGTTTATTTGATGAAAGTGGATGATCTAGTTTAGTTTTTCTTTATGTTTAATGATACGCATAATGATCCATCTCAAAACAAACAAGCATCCCGGCAAGGATCTTACCCGGCACCGTCTGTCCCGAAATACGGACCCTTTCCCAACATCCATCCGACATCATCTCAGTAACTTTACCATGCCGGACGAATGGCTAGACCAAGAGCCCGGATGACATACACATAACCGGCATCATACAGCCAGTCATGATAACTATAATCGTGAAAAAGCACTTGGAACAAGTGGAGAGCAAAACCTTCTCGGCTAGACTGAGAGCACCGTGATGCCTTAGCCGGAACCAACATGCCGTCAGTATCGTCACGGCATCCCAACCCGACACAAGGATACTCTCCCGGGACAAGCACGACGTCCCGGAGAAAGTACATTGTCCTGGAGTAGACACTTCATCCCGGAACGAGTGCCTGACAATGAAACAAGCATGAAAACAAGTTGCATGCCACGTCAGCCCGCGAATCTAGGGAAGTTTGTTAGGATCTGTTATTCCCATGAAAAGGACAGGTGCCACGTCACCCCTCGGGATTGACAAAGTTTGTTACAACCATGAAAGGTGAAAGGACCCGTTCATATACATTATAAACGATTCTCAATAGTTGATTACATCGCGAGGTATTTGACCTCTATATGATACATTTTTCAGACATTGCATTAGTTTTTAAAAGATAAACTCTCTTTACATCGAAAATTGACAGGCATGCATACCATTTCATAAGATTCAACTATAAATGACCTAATCTGTCATTTACTTAATAATAATCTCTATTGAACTCAACGACTTGAATGCAACGTCTTTTGAAATATGCCACGAATGACTCTAAGTAATATCTTTAAAATGAGCAAATGCACAGCGGAAGATTTCTTTAACACCTGAGAATAAACATGCTTTAAAGTGTCAACCAAAAGGTTGGTGAGTTCATTAGTTTATCATAATCGATCATTTTCATCATTTTAATAGACCACAAGAACTTCATTTTCAGTTCTCATAAATATACGTCCCATGCATAGAGACAAAAATCATTCATATGGATTGAACACCTGGTAACCGACATTAACAAGATGCATATAAGAATATCCCCTATCATTCCGGGAAATCCTTCGGATATGATAAAAACGAATTCGAAGTACTAAAGCACCCGGTACTATGGATGGGGTTCGTTAGGCCCAATAGATCTATCTTTAGGATTCGCGTCAATTAGGCGTGCACTAATTCTCAAAATTAGTGATGTTCCCTAATTCTTAGGCTACCAAGCAAAAAGGGGCATATTCGGCTTCGATCATTCAACCATATAATGTAGTTTCGATTACTTGTGTCTATTTCGTAAAACATTTATAAAAATTGCGCATGTATTCTCAGCCCAAAAATATAAAGGGTAAAAAGGTAAATGAAACTTACCATACTGTATTTCGTTGTAAAAATACATATAACATCATTGAACAAGTGCAAGGTTGGCCTCGGATTCACGAACCTAAATTAATTATATATATTTATGTGTTGGTCAATATTTGTCTAACAAATTAGGTCAAGTCATAGTGTACCACAATCCTAATGCTCGAGACTAATATGCAAAAGTCAACAAAAGTCAATTTGACTCAAAATAATTTCCAAAAATCTATACATGATTAATATATAGTTTAAATATCGTCGTTTTATATTTTTAAATATTTTTAAAAGATTTATTAGAGTAAATAATATAATTCATTTATTAATAAATAAAATTTTATATTAAAATTTATATAATAAAATATACTTTTATATATATTAAGTAATAAAAATTATAGGGTTCATTTAATATAATAAAGATAATATGATAGGTATTATTAAATTAATTTATTACACGTAGTAAAATATGTTTGTATCACATATTTATTTGATAAAATAATATCTATAATGATAGTAAGTAAAAGTTGTATTATTTTGTAATAATAATTATTATTATAAAAATATCAATATTTATAATTACTAAGATGACATTATGATAAAACGATAATTCTAATTATGATAACTTTAATATTTATGATAATTTTTAATATTATCTTTAAAATAATAATTCTATTTAAAATAATAATAATAATAATAATAATGATATTTTATAGTAACAATGACATTTCTATTAAAATGATAATTTTTGTTAAAATGATAGTTTTAATACTAACGATACTTTTAATAATAATAGTAATGATAAAAATAATAAGAACGATAATTTTACCTAAATCAATATCTTATAATATTTTAATTTCATCATGATACTCTTACTCATTATTTCCTAATCGTTTCGCTTAATAGCTTTTAATCGTCTTTTATATCGTGTTCATAATAATGATAATAATAGTAATCAAAATAATTAGGTGTTACTAATATTAGTTTTAATTACAATAATACTAATAATGATAATTACTATGACATTATTAACGATAATGATAATATAATAATAATAATAACAATAACCATTTTTAAATAATGATATATATATATTAATAATGATAATAATAATAATGATGATAATAATAATAATAATAATAATAATAATAATAATTAGATAATAATAATAATACTAATTATAACTTTAATGATAATAACGATAGTAATAATAATAAAAATAACAATTTTTAATGATAAATCCTTTTATTGATAAAGATAATAATAATAATAATAATAATAATAATAATAATAATAATAATAATAATAATAATAATAATAATAATAATAATAATAATAATAAGATAAAACTAGAACGACGATAATAACGACGATAATAATAATCATTTTTAATAATTATACAAAAATTCGATGGACTATAACTTCAAATCCGTTAATCGAAATCATTCGATATCTAAATGAAAAGTTCTTAATTTTTCGCTAGCTTTCCAACGACATGCATATCTTATACCTTATCTCAGTCGCATATATAACTAATTCAGGATTCAACATAACCTAACTAAAGGCAATATCAAAAGTACAAACATGCATAATCCTATATACTCGAGCACTAGTCAGGGATACACTATTAGTATGTAAAAGTTAAATTATGAGTACTCACGTATCAATATTGAGATTCAATATTGCAGGAAAGGTACGTAGACGCAACGGAGATGATAAACACTATATTGACCTCACGAGCATACCCATGAACCATACCCAATCACCTCCATAGCTATAACCCATAATTTCCTTAATCCTATCCCACTCGAAAAATAATTTTGAAATCACTCGGACAGCACTCCGTCGTAATATTTTATGTATACTAATAATATCTTGAAATAATACGGAGTAAATATATATATGTAAATCGATTGAGAGAGTTTAGAGAAAAATATTTTCAAGTTTCTATGAAATAATAAAACCTATTAAATTCTATTTATAATAGATTTTTGAATTATTAAAGTGAATTATTAAAGTATGAATTATTAAAGTGAATTATTAAAGTATGAATTATTAAAGTGAATTATTAAAGTATGAATTATTAAAGTATGAATTATTAAAGTATGAATTATTAAAGTGAATTATTAAAGTTAAAGTAAAGTAAAAATAAAGTAAAGGTAAAGTTTAAGTATAGTAAAAGTATAAAACTATGTACGTATAATACGCGTATAAATATATATAATATTAATTTAAATCGTTATATATATTTAATAAAATAAAATATAAATATCGTTATCTTTATCATACTAGTTAAGTAATGAGTTGTCAAAAGTGGTTCTAGATATTTATAAAAGTTATATACGTTTTAATTATAAAGTTCCTTTTTCAACTGAAAACGTTTTTGTACGTTTGAAACTGTTTTCCAAAACCAAATATATTTTTAAGAATCATTTTGTTTAAAGGTTAAAATAATGGAAATCGTTATATCATAAAACGTTTTAAAAAAATAGAATCATATATATTCATAATAGGTTTCAAGTTTTTAAATTACAGTCTGTTGGTGAAGCATGGGATAAAGTTCAAAGGTTAAATAAACGTATGAAATCATCTTAATGAAAAATGTCGAGTTACTTAACTTGTCGATATCCAACATATAAGTTATTTACACTCCACGTTCTTACTTATAAATCACTTTACCATTTTTCGAATGTTGTCAAAAAGAATAGATTTCTTAAATTACAGTGGACCTCATAACGTAGACCCGTAATCATATCACAATGTATCTGATAAATCAATCATTTGATATTATCTTCTAATTCCATCGATAATCATATTGAAACAAATACGTTCATGTAAAGTATTATACGTTTAATACTTTATTAATATTTCCAAGTTATAATATATATATATATATATATATATATATATATATATATATATATATATATATATATATATATATATATATATATATATATATACATATTTATTTATATATAACGGTTCTTGAATCGTCAAAATTTGGTCGAGGTTATAATGAATGCATGAACACAATTTAAAATTCTTGAGATTTAACTTAACAAACTTTGCTTATCGTGTCGGAATAATATAAAGATAAAGTTTAAATTTGGTTGGAAATTTCCGGGTTGTCACAGTACCTACCCGTTAAAGAAATTTCGTCCCGAAATTTGAATGGGATGGTTATGGCTGACAATAAGTATGTTTTCATGAAGTATACGAGTTGGAAATTAGAGTTTTATTATCATCAAGTAATATAGATAAAGCAATTTGATTTTTGTGAAGAGTACGAGTGAAGTTATCACAAAAGAATGAAATGAGTAAATGCACATTCTTTTTAACCAGTGACATAGTCACGGTTGATTTCTGAAATTCAAGGAATTTAGAGAAAATCTTCGTAATAAGATTTGGTTAAGGAAATTAGGATCCGTTTTAAATGCGATCATCCATTTTGATTGTTCTGTCGAAGATTTTCCTATAAATCCACCTCCTTCATTTCCTTACAACTCACACCTTCTATTCTTTCTCCATCAACTCATATTTTAAAGTATTCGTCAATATGCTCCATCCAGTTCTGATTCTCGATATACTTCTAACTTTCATATCGTTCATTCTTCTTTTTCATCTACCGCCGGAAGAATCTATTTACTTCTACTATACTCTTGGGTTTATAGTGTTTCTAGTTCTCCCATGTCTTTATATTGCTATATGTATTGATATATACGGTTTATAATTTCTGGGTGGTTGTTGGGTTTTATATCGTCTCTTATATTTCGATGTCCCTGCTTCTGTCTCCCATAATCATTGTCAACTCCAGTTAATGCTTTCTTTTATTTGCTGCGATTTATACCCCAATTTCTTTTTCGGAGTTTTGTCCTTTCGTTTCTTCTTCTTGTGAGTAAGTACCGCTTATAATAGTTCATAATTCGCAGATATGAATTTCGGAATGAACATTGTTAATGTTGTAAGAAGGAAATTGTAATGGCACGATCTTGACTTGTCAAATTACCAGAATACCTCAGAAAAAGCCGAATCATCAAGAAATATTTTCTGGATATTTTAGAGGTTAAATAGAATACAAGAGTCGTATAACATGGCACATGATGATGTTATGATCTATGAATCATCACGTTCCATTTAGAAACTCAGTATGAATTACTGTAATATAATCACGTTGATCAAGTGTCATTATATTATACTAACTCATGCTTCAGTTTCCAACACTACTTCAAAAACATTCATATTTTAAACTCAAAGGTTTACAGAGTATAGGAACTAAACAGTTTTCTTTTTTATGTAATACAGATAGCGCAAAGAGATAAATGATTCCAGGTAAGAATAGTTATGGAAATATCTTCAGAAATATGGATGATATTTATAATGAAAGATACGATGATATCTTAGAATTTCTAATATCAGAGGATGATGAAGAATATTGTCTGTAAGGGTTTAGTGTCAGGAGCAAGGTATTCGTTAATGACTTCAGCAGACACTAAATCATTTGGATTCTTTGAAGGCAGGTTCAGTCTTTGTGATTTGTCCACAGCCTCCTTCATACTTTGCTCAATCCTTTTTCCAGTTCTAAAACTTCTCTTTTTCTGAGCTTTGCTAATACACTAATCTTTATCATCAAACTTTTTACTGCTAAGGTCGTTTACAGTTTTTGTTGCTTCATCAGCATTTTGAGAACTAGTTCGCGGTTCAGAGTGTTTTTCAGAAACTTCACATTCGAAGTATGTAAGCCTTGGAAATAGACGTTATGTATAACTGTTGGCGTCAACATGCTGTGAGATTTCAAAATACTGATTGCTAATTCCCAATGATTCGTATGGCAATTCTCGTTACAAGAGGCAGATGAGTAAATGATGGGCTTTTGATAAATATAATGACTTTTCAGAAAATCTCAGATCATTACGCTTGCTAATAAGTTTACTGCTAATATGGTGAGATATGAAAGGTTCCCCGGTAACAATGGCGAAAGGGCAACATATATATCAAGATTATGATAAGGCTACTCCGAATGAAAAATCGAAGTTGTCTTGCTGGAGCTGTGATAGAATTTGCTACTTTGAAAAGAAATTGCAAAGTTATTTTTGCTAATAAATGCTAAAGGATCTGACACAGATATGTGTTGAATTATGACTTTGATTTCGAGAGCTTTTTAAGTACAAAACTGTGGGTAATATGTTGTTGAATCATCATCTCGATTGCTCATTATTTGAAGTGTCTTCAGAAATTTCGAAGGGTTTTGAACAAAGATTGTAATCGTTAATATACATATGATGTTCTAACACAGTTTTGAAGTCAAAGTATAGCTTGTGAAAGATGTAAGGATCTAAAAGTGATGATTTTGGTCATATCTCGAGTTGAATTCTGAGATTTCAAAATCAGAATATGTAATTAAATTTTGAATGAGTATGGTTGTTTTGATTTATATAAAAGAATGTATATTGTTGTGAAAGTAGGTAGTATAATGGATGATTTGCTGAATCAGATTCGAAGAATATAACATATTAATTGTGAATTTATATATCTCTCGGGTATTACCTACCCGTTAAAAAAAAAAATTCACAATTAATATTTTGTACAAAAGAATTTTATTACAGTCTTTATGAATATATATATATATATATATATATATATATATATATATATATATATGTATATTTTCTTCAGATGTAACATAGATTTAATGAGTTAATGTTAAATTAAACTCATTTGATTTACGGTTGAAACTAGAATTGAATAATCCCTAAAGGCTTCAAAAATTACATAACTTTTACGGAGTATTTCTTTAATGACATTGAAATTATAAATCAATACTTCGTTATTTGTTGATGTACGATGTTCGGTTCGTGGAATTCTTGTGAATTTCGCAAAGTACGAATGATGTTATTTGAAAAGTTTCGAGTACATCGATGATGAAAGTGTAAAATCAAACATATATTTGAATAATACACTTGATTTATTATGAGATGGAAATTATTGAATTAAAACAGAGATTGTAGTTAACGATGGTTAAGTTGTTAAGGAAGGATGTACATCTTAGCATATTAGTAATATGAATTTAATCGAGTAGTGTCTACCCTTATTTAATTCATACATAATAGCTTAGTACGAAAGATTTATTTTGATCTCAAATTTTATATATATGTAATATACATATAATTTCTTCAGAGGGAATGAGTTAATACTTCATAACTCGTTGATACAATATACGCATTATTGATTCGTAATGATGTCCACGGTGATTCTTGATCTGACGGAGTTTGTGATGTTATAGGTGCTGCTGATTCTGATGACACTGACGGCACTGACTGTGATGGTGATGTGATGTTATACGAGGTGTATATGAAATAGCTTATATTTTACTATGAAAAACTATTAAATACGATACAATTTTACACAAGATATTTATTTATTTATAGAATGGATATACCTAAACCTTGCTACAACACTTATAGGCAGTGTACCTAATCGTACAGTAGTGTAGTTTTTAGTAAGTCCGGTTCGTTCCACATGGAATCTTTTAAACAAGCTTAACGCTATATTAGTTTTAACTTATAAAAATACAAATATATATATATAAGTAATATTATTATTATAAAAAGGGGGTTTTTACCGTTTAATGACCGGTTTATCGATTTTTAACCTTTAGTCGCGGTTAAAACCTAATGTAAAATATTGAAAATAAATATAACTTAATTTAAAGCGTAAAGTAAATTACGATAATGAAATTGCGATAATTAAAAAGTACGATAATTAAAAGGTGCGTTAATTAAAAGTGCAATTAAATACAATGACAATAAATAAAAGTGCTATAATTAGAAGAGCAATTAAATATGAAAATAAAGGAAGTATGCTTATTTAAACTTTCGTAGTCATGATGTTTGACGTGTTGATTTTAGTTTATTCCCATGGGTTAATTGTCCTTTGTCCTGGATTATTTAATATGTCTGTCTAGTTTTTGTCCATAACAGTCCATCAGTCATAAATATAAAGTACGAGTGTCCTCGTCAAATTATCATTATATCCGAAGTCAAATATTCCAACTAATTGGGGACTTAAACTGTAACAAGGTCTTAATACTTTGTTTAATAATTACACCAGGATATCGACTGCGTGTAACCCAAGGTTTTAATAATTTGTTAACAATTACGCCAAGTGTCCTTGTACATAATTTCACCCCTGTTTTAATAATTCCATAGACTATTAATCCATTCCCGTGTTAGGTTAAATGAACGATTATTCGTACATATAAATATCCCGCCCATCGTGTCCGATCGAGTGTATATGGTTATTTATAGGTACGTCCAATTGTAAATCTTTATATTAAAATTAACAAACTATCATTTAGTTAAACAAATATAAAGCCCATTAATAGCCCATAGTCTAATTTCCACAAGTGTCGTTCTTTTGTCCAAACCCCAATTATGGTACAAAACCCAATTACCCAATTTTAATTATTTTAGCCCAACATCATGATTACTTCGTCTTAAATAAGCATAATAATAACTTAGCTACGAGACATTAATGTAAAAAGGTTGAACATAACTTACAATGATTAAAAATAGCGTAGCGTTACACGGACAGAATTTCGACTTACACCCTTACAGCATTCGCTAACATACCCTTATTATTAGAATTTAAAATAAAAATTAAAATTAAAATATAATATATATATATATATATATATATATATATATATATATATATATATATATATATATATATATATATATATATATATTCTTACGTATGAGAGAAAGAAGAAAAAGATGATATATGATGATCAAAAACCGCGAATTTATAGGCATGTGGGCTGTCACCTACCTCCATGCGATCGCATGGCTTTTTGCCTTCTAGGCCATGCGATCGCATGGCCCCTTTTTTCAGCTCACAAGACTTTGGTTCCTAGCTTGCCGACGGTTTTTATATATAATATAATATATATATTAATTTAAGAATTAATTATATATTATATTATATTCATGTGCATAGATGACTCGTAATTTTTAGTCCGTTGCGTCGAGCGTTGAGAGTTGACTCTGGTCCCGGTTCCGGATTTTCGAACGTCCTTGCGTATAATTTAATATCTTGTACTTTGTGTTTCGCGTCTTGTACTCTTGTAATTTTGAGACGTTTCTTATCAGTAATTGGAACCACTTTGATTGTATTTTGTACTTTTGAGCTTTTTGGTCGTTTGCGTCTTCAATTTGTCGAATCTGTCTTTTGTCTTCACCTTTTATTATTTTAACGAATATCACTTGTAAATAGAACAATTGCAACTAAAAGCTTGTCTTTCTTGAGGGATAATCCTATGAAATATATGTTCATTTTTAGCATTATCAAATATTCTCACACTTGAGCGTTGCTTGTCCTCAAACAATATAGTCTTGAAATGCAAATTCTAGAATCACTTCTTTATTCTTCACATTTTGTACATCAGTGATTTCTATACGGCGGTATGAACAATGGTAGTAACGATATGGTTTACAGTCCCACATGACTATAAAATTTAGATCCTTTAAGGAAATTGGATCTTTATGAAAACATTTGATCTTTTGAAAATTAAATCTAGCTTTTACCCTAGATAAGTTTTCCGGGATAACCCTTCACCGGTCTTTGCAAATTGTTTTTGTGGGTTTTGTGAGTTTCAGATTTGAAAATTTTAGCTCAAAACTTGCGGTTTTGTGTCACCCACTTGCTAACCTTGTATTGAGAAAGCAACACGTCCAGTATACTTGTTCCGTATATTACATTTCGGTAAACTACCGTCCGGTTGTAAAGGAAAGCGTTGAACAAGCCACTGTTAAGGCAATGTCCCTTGACATGCTTTTGATTATGGTCTATAACGTGTCAGACGCAATTACTATCCTTGGTAGGAGCAATAGTAAAGCTCACCCTTATAATTTTTCGGTCTGGCACAAGGTCTTGTCTTTGACCATATTATGCAACCACCGTTCTTACGGTTGACACCCGATTTGGTTCAGGTGACCTAATGAATTCCAGGTGAATTCCTAGGATTTTACGTTCAATGGTAATGAACGCATTGAAAATAGGGTTTCAGAAAACAAATAGGTTTTAATTTTGATCAAAATATTTTCTCGTTCAAGCTCGAGTTTAGATATCATCGAATTCCATGAGTTTGTAATTCTCAATCTTTAAGGTCAATCTCTAGGATTGAGTAATATCAGTCTTAAAAGCTGATTTTTAATCTTTAAGGAGATTATCCTTTCTGGTGGTCTGATTCATTAGTCTTATCCAGCTAATTTGCACGGCGTCCTCCCCATTTTACGAGACAGACCCTCTCATGGTTAGGATAAATCTGACCACTTGGCGACCCTGTTTGATGCTGAGGTCCGTAGATTTCCTGCTGATTTTAGTGATGACTTTTCTAGATTTTTTGTCAACCTACAGCTGGTCTGGACGACAACTTCATGACCTAAATCAAGAAGCACGTTTCTTTTTCGGAAGACTTTACTTCCTTTTAATGATGGAATTGATTCATCGTGTAGATCCATCTTTCTTTCAAATATATTACAGTAAATCGGGTAAAACTGATTAAAATCGTTCAAAACAAAAGTACCTTCAGTTATTTGTTACAAAAATATGTGACCTATGTTTTAAATAACTTGGTAAATTTTCCCACACTTGGCTTTTATTTTCTTTTATTTGCCTTTTTATTGTCCTCTATTCCATTTTAAATGAATTCTAACATTTTGGTTTGTTTCTCAATTTATGTCCTTTCCGAGGTAACAATAATTTCGGTGTTAACACCTAGTTTTATCGTTCATAAATATGTATAAACATGATTTTGAGTTCATTTAATTGAAAATTTTGAAAATTTTTACCAGAATTGGGTAGTCAGTATATAAGACTAGGGCTGTTCTTTATTATCAGAGAGCACTAGATTCTAATACAACTACTGTGTTACTAGTATTTTTAATGGTAACCAAGTGTATAAGTTTAAAATTTTAAAAATCCGAAAGAATTTAATCCCTTCCCACACTTAAGATCTTGCAATGCCCTCATTTGCAAGAAATCAGTAACAATTTAAATTATTGAGGGTGATTAGCGTAGAAAAATGATTAAATTTTACCAAAGTTTCCAAACATATTGGCGTTTGTTTGTTGAATGATAAATGGTGCACATCATTTGTTTATTCCGTCTTGTTGTTACATCACATTTGTTTTCCGTTTTGTCGTCAAAAGTACTAGCTTTTGCTGAACTTAATGCCAGTCTTTGAAAATGCGCTGTTTTACCCTGTTTTTTTTCAATCGACAATATACATACAATACAAATATAAACATGCATGGCAATTTGAAATATTAGTACAACATAATAAAAATATTAAATATTACAATAAAAGTATCATAATATAATGTGTTTAAACATAAATAAAAAGATAAAAATCATAGAAATCACAAATAGGAACTAAATGAGTCTGGATAGGGGGTTCTAGTTCATGTTGTTATCCGGGTTCCATGGTTGGTGATAGGTGTACTGGTATGCCTGGTTAGGGTCGTAGAGAGTGAATGTCGGTCTCATCTCGGGCTGGTGTGGAGGATAGTAAGCAGGTCGGGTCGGAACGTAGTGATCCTGAGGTGACAGCCGGCTTATAATCTGGCGCTGATGATAGTCCCATCTATCATGCTGTCGTTGCCTGGAATGCTCGTAATCATTCCGGGCTTGCCACTGCTCCATCTGACGAAATCTCTCCGCGTTTGTCATATCTACCTCATCTATATGCTGGTAGATATCAGTCATAGCCTCCCGAATGACATCCCTAATGTCATCCGCTTCCTCCATTTCCTCGTCTGATCCTCTCTCTACCTGTGGATGACTACCTTCATAGGGTATTGCCTGGTTGCGTCTACTCTTTAATACCTTAGCACCCGCATAAACCCTCAATCCTAAAGGCTCAACCTGTTCCCTACATTCTAAAAGTGGACCCCCTTGGTCCTTATCTACACCTAAATACTCTCCAATGAGAGTAACAAAAATACCTCCTCCAATTATCCCCCCTTCCTGTATTCCTTCAACCATCTTAGATAAATAAAAACCAACACAGCAAGGGATATTAACAAAGCTTCTCGGGTTTCAAATACACTTTAGGTAAAATAAATCATGTAAGGTCATTTTCTCCTTATTGTGACCTCTCTGTGTAATCGAGTTAGCCAAAAATCTATAAATTATACGAAGCTCGGCTTTGTTAATATGTAAGTAGGAGTGTTTTCCTCCCAGTGTAAAAACATTATAGTTTGACATACGCCTCCAAACGGCGTCCGCGTCAAAATTCCTATCTACCCTTTCACCACGATAAATCAAATTCATACAATTGGGTAGTAGTAACTCACCAGGAGTATATATCTGCAAAACCCTGGCTATGTCTAGCATGGACATCCTATACATCCTACGGCCAAGGATAAATCTAAGAAAACTTCTATCATCTAACCTATCTAGATCTACATTTAACGTTATAGTACTCATCAGCTCAACACACCATTCCTTATATACAGGTCTACGAATGGTGAATAAGCGTTCCCAATCAGTAAAAGAAGAACTGCCTTACCTTTGGATCAAATGCTGTCTAACTCGGTCAGCAAGTTTGACCCTTTCCAAAGGATTCCAATCAATTACCCTAGGCACCTCTACCTCTTTTGTTACTAATTTGAATTTATTATTTTGATATGATGGGTAATCTCTCCAGCTTCTATCGAATCTCAGATTATGATGCAATGTATGTTCAGGAATCGTTGGGTATTCTACTGGCGGATGTCTCGGAAATACTATGAAGTCATCAATAGACTGTAGCGGATCATAATAAGGTACATGTTGATCAGGTTGTTGTTGTGGTTCCTGTTGTGGTACTTGTTCAGGTTCATATTGCATTTCTGGTTCTGGTTCTGGAGCAGATCGTCTAGATAATGATGATGATGAACCTCCAGTATCGGCTCTCTGCAAAACACATTAAACACAAAATTTGTGCATCCAAATATGCATTAGTGTTAGCAAAATAACAACTTGAAATAATTACAATAACATGTTAAATCAAAATTAAACTTATACACATTTTCACAATTTTTACAATTCTACACTTTTTCAAATAAGCACATATGAAAATGTATACAAAGTTCATAAGCATTTAACTCAAATAACATATCAAAATAGTCATTACTAACAATTAAACAAGTCTCAAATGGCAATTATATCAAATTAATCAAGTTCATGAATTTTGCACCTAAAAAGTCCACTTTAATCTTCAAAAATCATGTTTAGGATCAATGTTTGGATCATTTAACTACCTAAACATGTTACACTACTCAATTTAGCAATAATTCATGACAAAAATTGGCCATAACCTGTTTATATCAAAAAGTCCCAAATTGCTCAAGAACACAAACCCTAGATTTCAAAAAATTTTGAAGTTTTTGGCTTTAAATCATGTTAAATAGCATCAATCTAGGTTATACATGTATAATAAACTAACAATTTAACACTAATTATACTAGAAATTAACAAAATTAAATTAGGAAAAATATAGCTCAAGAACACTAAAAATCAAATTTAAAGAGATTTAGGGGTGAAATTGTTACCCTTTTTGATAAACTCCTTAGAAAATTCATGTTTAGAGCGGATTGTAGCGAAAAATTTGGTTGAATTTGATGAAAATTTGATGAAAATTGAGAGGGTTTTGGGAGAGTTTTCGTGTATTGTGTGTGTGGTGGTGTGAAGAACTCAGCTCTCTGAGCTTTTTATTTCTGGCCCATTTTTCAGCTCCATGCGATCGCATGGAGTTGAAGTTCAAAACTCATGCGATCGCATGGGAGTCCGGGTACAGTGATTTTGGCTTCTTTTTTTTTTATATAAAAACCTTATAACTTAATAAAACATAAAATTAACTTAAATTTTAAAAATTTGTTTCTTTTTAGGATGAGGACGTTTCGGATCGTTGTCCTAGTCCGTCCCTCGACAAAATTTTAAAATTTGTCATTTTTAAGCGTTGTTTTAAAAGTAAAGATTTTTGGGTTTTTTAAATGTTTTTGGCATACTTTAATTCAATAAGATTAAAAATAATGATCATAAAAGTTTTCGTCCCTCCCTTGGGTAGAGCAATTTCGGTTCAACGACCTAGTCTTCAACTCACGACGAATTTTAAAAATCAAATTTTTAACTTAGCGAAATAAAGTAAATTTTTGTTTTAAAATTCACACCAAACTTAAATTAAAAATGCATAAAATTAAAAATTCATATTATTAATAATTAAAAATTCACATCAAACTTATATTATATTTTTGTTTTTATGCATACAAACTTTTATTAAAAATATTAATTTTTCAAATATTTACAAACTTAAATATATTGATTTTAAAAATTTCACAATATTAATTTAATTTTTAAATATTAATTTTAAAAATATGGTAAAAATAAAATTAAAAATCTTTTTGGTCTTTTATCCCACTTTAATCAATCAAATATTATCAAAAATATACGCCTCTCTTTTCGGTAAAGTAATTTCGGTTATATTACCTAGTTTAACTCATGACGAATTTTTGAAATATTTTGGGTTGATTGATTAAAGATATTTATACCTTAAGAATAAACTGTAAATTTCGCAGTGATGTAATAAATTTTTGTATGATATCAATAATTTCGGTCGCAAGACCTAATATTATTGAATACCAATTTAATACTTTATAGCGAACAAATTAGCGTTTATTATCAAAAGGTTAAAAATAATAAAAATAAAAATAATAACTATACATACTTACCTGTGAGATAGTATTCTCAGTGATATGCTCTAGCCCACTCATAAGATAGTCGGACTAATTGGTTTTCCATAGCTACATAGGCGTAACCTCTAGCATTCAACGATTTTTCTTCTAAACATTGTTGGGATTTAACAAGTTTCATGATACTTAAAACCTTTTAAGAAACTTATCAAAGCGGAAGCATGTTAGTTACATTTTATCTTGTTAAACTTTAAACCAATTTAAAGCTAAATCCCATTTGGATCAAGTTGTGAACATATGCTTACTAATTAAAAGGAAGGGAGTGATTTAATACCTCCTCAAAACAAGTTTGAGGGTTCTTTAAAATGAGCAGAAAGTTTGAAGGAGAATGGTGATGAAATAGCCTTCAACTTGAACCTTCAAGTGTTGTAAACTCCAACCCTTTGATGCTCCAACACCACCCTTGAACTTGTTAAAGTTTAAGACCCTTAAACACTTTGTAATCAAGCTAGAAACCAAGTTGTTGTTGCTGAAAATTCGAACAGCAGGTAGTTTAATTTGATGGTGAATGCAAGCCTCAAAACAATGAGACCTCAAGGGATTATACCCCAAGCCTTTACCCAACACCTAATACAATGGTTAGGATTTAATGACACTTGAAGCTAAGCTTTCAAACAAGCTCAAGAACACTTTCTTTACCCTAAATATTTCGGCCAGACTGCCCAGCAGAAAATTGAGAGAGTCTTGTCTTTGTTTCTTGGTGTTTGAATGCTTGTATATCTTCTCTTACTTGAGTCAAAACATTGGTAGAAATGTTAAGCATGCACATGAGGAGTTGTGTACTCTTGAAAGTCCCCAACAAGCATGGGTGAGTCCATTTTTTTATGCAAAACCGTTACCCATCAAGCAATATAAAAAAAATATGTAATTTTTATATAAAACTTGTTATTTGTTTGGTTACTTTCATTTTATAAACCATTTTATAAAATATAACACAACTTAATTATTTAAAACCTATAAATAATTAAATCCTTATCATATATAAATTATCCAAATAATTTATCTCAAGTGATTATATTTTAGAAAACCGATTTTCTAAAATCCAAGTGTCGCGTATTCATTTAATGATCCATTCATTAAGATTAAATACGATTAAGGTGTCGGTAAGCTTGTTATTGGGTATGACCCGACTTGGATCATAACATATTAGCCACATTGATTAAATATGTCTCTCGGGCATACGAAATACCTTCAATCTCCCACTTGCACGAGAAACATAAGAAATTAATGCAAGTGATGGATACAGCCTAACACACCGTCCATCACCCCTAATATGTTATGACTTTGTGCCATTCAATAACATCATCCCTTTCGAGCTCCCTACTCGAACTGATATATGTAGGTGAATCTTTCATTATATCCTTTCATCCTAGATGTCATGTTAAATCCAAGAGATACAGAGTGATCACTCTCTTTTAGATTTAACTTTATCAGGCCTTAGACATCTGACTCTCAACGAATAAGAGGGACAAATTCCATCTTGACTACATACGTCCTAGATACACACTTTTGTATTATACCTGAGCTCTTCCTTATGTACTACCATATTTCAGAATAGCGAAGGAAAGAATCAAGGCATAATACTCGGTGAATATTAGGACCCAATATGTATCTCAGGTCAGAGGATACGATGATATTCGCCTTTACTCAAGATTACATGTGATCAACCACAAAAGCTCCATACAGTAAGTCTTGAGAGCGGGTCTTCCAATATTTGTATCCCACAAATATCTATGAACCTTGGTAGCAACCTTGCCCCACATTCAGTCCGTGAATGTTTACCAATCCAAGTTCATAATAGTCTAAACCTCACATTCATTCCCACAAATGTGATCGACTACGGAATTTAGAATAATTACTTATTCATGGATAAAATATGCAAAATAGGAACATGACTCAAATAAATAAACACCATAGTTATATTAATGAGTTTGAACCACTTCGTTCCGTTACAATACTTAAAACAGATCATGACCAATCACTAGAATATCGAAGCCCTAATGCACAAACATGTCCTTCATGTTTTGCTCCATATAAGGGTTTCGTGAGTGGATCCGCTATGTTACGATCTGTGTGAACTTTGCGAATACATATCTTTCCCTTTTCAACTTCATCCCTAATGTAGTTGAATCTCCGCTCAATGTGACGGGTCTTTTGGTGAGCACGAGGTTCCTTGATTTGAGCAATCGCACCTTCGTTGTCACAAAAGATCTCAAGAGGGTCTTGAATGGTAGGGACCACTCCTAAGTCGTCGATGAATTTCTTCATCCATGCAGCTTCCTGAGCTGCCAATGAGGCGGCAATGTACTCCGATTCTGTAGTGGATAATGCAACAACATCTTGTTTTGAACTCTTCCAAGAGACCGCACCTCCATTTAATGTAAAGACATAACCGGATTGTGATCGAGAATCATCTCGATCAGTTTGGAAGCTCGCATCCACGTAACCTTTTACAGCGAGTTCCTCCTCACCAGATCCGTATATAAGAAACATATCCTTAGTCCTTCTAAGGTATTTCAATATACTTTTAACAGCAATCCAATGACTATTTCCTGGGTTTTTCTGGTATCTACTTGTCAAGCTTAGAGCGCATGACACATCCGGTCTAGTACATTGCATACATGATTGACCCAATAGCTGACGCGTATGGGACATTCTGCATTCTCTCCTGTTCATCTTTTGTGGTGGGGCACTGAGATGAACTGAGAAGTGTTCTTCTTTGAATAGGCACCAAACCTTTCTTAGAGTTCTCCATCTTGAACCTTTTCAAGATCTTTTCAATGTATGCGCTTTGATTCAAACCTATCAATTTCTTGGATCTATCCCTGTAGATCCTAATCCCCAATATGTATTGTGCTTCTTCAAGATCCTTAATGGAGAAGCAACCTTTTAACCATGTTTTAGCACCTTGCATCGTCGGTATATCATTCCCAAATAATAATATATCGTCCACATATAGCATAAGGAACATGATAGTGCTCCCACTAGCCTTCTTGTATACACAAGCTTCATCACCATTTTTAATGAAACCAAATTTCTTGGCTTCCTCATTAAAACGATGATTCCACATCCTAGATGCTTGTTTCAATCCGTAGATTGACTTCTTTAACTTGCATACTTTCTTAGGATATTTCGGATCGACAAAACCTTCGGGCTGAACCATATAGACATCTTCCTCAAGATATCCATTTAGGAAAGCAGTTTTGACATCCATTTGCCATATTTCGTAATCATAATGAGCAGCAATGGCAAATAATATCCTGATAGACTTGAGCATTGCCACAGGCGAAAAGGTTTCATCATAATCAACCCCTTGAGTTTGAGTGAAGCCTTTTGCTACAAGTCTAGCTTTATAAGTATTCAAGTTTCCATGCATGTCGGTTTTAATTTTGAAAATCCATTTACAATCAACTAACTTAGAGTTATTTGGTTGTAAAACAAGTTCCCAAACTTGGTTGTCATACATGGATTGCATCTCAGCGTTCATGGCTTCAAGCCATTTATCTTTATCATCCCTTGACAAAGCATCTTGATAGTTTGTTGGTTCATCCAAATCAACCACATAGCAATCATCCATGAGAAATCCATACCTCTCAGGAGGGTTACTAATCCTACCAGATCTTCAAACGTTTTGTATACTGTGATCATCCATTTGATCATTCTCAACATTTTCATGTTGAGTGCTAGTGTCAACCAATTGTGTATTATCTACCTGATCTTGAACCTCTTCAAGATCTATCTTCCTTTCACTATTTCCTTCCATAAGGAACTTAGTTTCAAGGAATTCCGCCTTCCGTGCAACAAATACATTTTGTTCGGTTGGATCATAGAAATAGTATCCCATATCATCCTTGGGATATCCTATGAAGATACACTTCGTGGATCGAACATTCAACTTATTAGGGATGTAACGCTTAGGATAAGCTTCACATCCCCATACCTTTAAGTATGACAGAGATGGAGGTTTACCAAACCATATCTCATGAGGTGTTCGTTCCACTTTCTTGGTTGGGGCCATATTTAAAATACAAGCCGCGGAGCATAGACAATAACCCCAAAATGATAGAGGTAGCGAGCTTCTAGCCATCATAGATCGAACCATATCCATTAGGGTTCGGTTCCTCCTTTCGGACACTCCATTAAGTTGGGGTGTTCCTGGTGGAGTAAGTTGTGAGATAATCCCACAACTCCTAAGATGATTTTGTAAGTCATCGCTTAGGTATTCACCTCCTCTATCAGTACGAAGTACCTTAATTGTCTTATTGAGTTGATTTTGTACTTCGTTTTGACATTCCTTGAATGCTTCAAAAGTTTCGTCCTTGTGTCTTAATAAGTAGACATATCCGAAACGACTGAAGTCATCAATGAAAGTGACGAAGTATCTTTCACCATTCCTAGTCATGGGCTTAAAAGGTCCACATACATCTGAATGTATTAATCCTAATAAGTCTTTAGCCCTTTCATAGGTCCCTTTGAAAGGTGCTTTAGTCATTTTGCCTTGTAAACAAGATTCACATACATCAAGCGAGTCCAGTTCATTTGATTTCAAAAGGCCATTCTTTTGAAGTGTATGCATTCGATTCTTGTTTATGTGACCAAGGCGACAATGCCATAAGTAGGAATCACTCAAATCCCTTTTGAGCTTCTTGGTGCTTGCTTGGTATATTGAGCTATCGAATGATGTGTTATCATGAACCAATTCATAAATACCATTCAAAGGCGAGGCCTTAAAATAGAATACATCATTCAAAGAAACATGGATATCATCATTAATGAAATTAAGATTAAAACCACATTGTCTTAAACGGGAAACAGAAATAATGTTTCGTGTTAAATCAGGTGCATACAAAACATTTTTCAATATAAGCTCCAAACCACTTGGTAGCTTTAAAACAGAGTCTCCTTGAGCTTTTACGTACACCTTTGCACCATTTCCCATGTAGAGACTTGTTGTTCCCGCATTTAGTTTACTTCTTATGAACCCTTGCAATGAATTGCAAATATGAGTTCCACATCCTGTGTCTAATACCCATGTATTAGAAGAAGTAATATTTAGCTCAACGTATATCATGTATACATTACCTGAGGTTTGCCCTGCATCCCTCTTTGCATTCAACTCCTTTAGGTAGATCGGGCAGTTGCGTTTCCAGTGACCTATCACACCGCAACCAAAGCACGGATCTTCCTTGGGGTTTGCTTGTCTGGCACCCTTTTGCCATTTAGTTATGTTGGTTGGGGCAACCATCTTCCCTTTTCCTTTGCCCTTGTAGGTGGGTCCTATCTTCTTAGCCACCTTTGGCTTGGAAGAGGATTCATCCTTGGATCCACCTTCTTTGATCATGAGCATGGGTGAAGCCTTTTTTACCCATGCTTGATTCTTCCGTCCTTAGCATGGCATGTAATTTGCCAATGCTCTTATCCCAATCCTTCATGCTGCAATTCAACACGCATGTGTCAAACCTTTTGACAAAGAGTTGAGGATAAGGTCCGTGGTTAATTCATTAGACACGTGACTGTTGAGACGGTGCAATCGATCAATGAGGCTTTTCATCTTTAGTACATTAGATGAAACGGATTGGGAGTTATTTACCTTTTCGAGGATGGACCTCAATGATAGGTTATTAAAGTTAATAGGTGCGTTTGGAATGTTGTTGTTATTGGCGGCCATCTACAAAATTTTAACAAAGTTCGTTTAAGTATCGATTTAATTTAACATTCAATACCCTTTTAATCCAATTGATATATTAAATTTTAGAATCCAACGGTAAACCAAATTTCGGTTAGGTGACCTTTATCCCGTTATTTGATTTAGCTAGGTAGTCATTATATGACAATTGCAATCCTTTTGCAACTTCTAATGTATGGGATCATGCAATCCTTTTGCATGGCATATTTATCCCATCAACGCCTATTTGTTCCTCATGCTTCGGTGACCCTAAGTTCATGATTCCCAAATCAAGTCGTCCTACTTGTGTAAACGTGTAAACTTAACATACAAGTGGTTAGGTGACCTTTATCCCTCAAGCATGCGAAACTCACCTTAATCATATTAGTTTGTTCATGATGGTTAGGTGACCTTTATCCCATCATGAGTTCCCTAACATGCTTAAGTGTCACACAAAAGGATGGCGTTAAACTTGTTGCCTTGTTTGTAAAAGGGATTTTAAGTTTTCGTTAATTCTAGTTTGAGAAAACTTTTATGCCATACACCAACATGCATTTAGTGTATGGTACTTATGAAAAACCAATTTCATGTCTTGTAATTGAGCCAATTATTGATATAAACCATTTTATATACGTTATCCTTTTCTTGTTCTTAATAACCATTTATTAAGGTTTTTGGTTGCCTTTTTAATTTAACCATTTAAATTGCCATTTTGCATGTACTTAGTACGTCTAATTTAACCAATTAAATTGTCGTTTTGCATGTCGTTAACTTGTGTGATTAACTTGTAGCATACAAACATACAATCCACAATCATACAATACACAACCATGCATGCAAAACAAATATGTTCACAATCAAGCCATTGTGGTAGACATTTGTTTAGCCGAAAACAAATGCCACCGGATAAGGGGTAATTACACAAAGTAGGAGATTTCAAATCTCCCACTTAACCTTGCATCCAAATGCTTCTTCATGTGTTCTTCAAGTCTTCATCATTCTTCATCATTTTACAAAATATATCCTAATACATTTTGTCTAAAAAATGAAATTACAACCTAATCTATTTTACATACCAAATATAAAATAAATTACATAACCAAATGAATTATTACATGCCAAATGAATAAATATTATTACAAACCAATTGAATAAATATCAATCAACCATGCATGCAACCAAACACAAGGTCAAGGCTTAGATTGTGAACATCATCAACATAAGTGATAGGCAATACAGAATCACAAGTGATTGGAAACACAGAATCACAAGTGATCTGCAACACAGAATCACAAGTGATTGGCAATACAGAATCACAAGTGATCGGCAACACAGAATCACAAGTGATTGGCAATACAGAATCACAAGTGATCGGCAACACAGAATCACAAGTGATTGGCAGTACAGAATCACAAGTGATTGGCAGTACAGAATCACAAGTGATTGGTAGTACAGAATGCAGAATCACAAGTGATTTTGGCCAAAATGACAACCACCCAAAACCGAAAATTTTACATTCTACTTCATGCATGTTCATAGAATGCAAAATTATAGTGGTTTTAAAACGACAATTCGAAGCATATTTCAACAACTTCGGCTCTTGATACCATTGTTGGGATTTAACAAGTTTCATGATACTTAAAACCTTTTAAGAAACTTATCAAAGCGGAAGCATGTTAGTTACATTTTATCTTGTTAAACTTTAAACCAATTTAAAGCTAAATCCCATTTGGATCAAGTTGTGAACATATGCTTACTAATTAAAAGGAAGGGAGTGATTTAATACCTCCTCAAAACAAGTTTGAGGGTTCTTTAAAATGAGCAGAAAGTTTGAAGGAGAATGGTGATGAAATAGCCTTCAACTTGAACCTTCAAGTGTTGTAAACTCCAACCCTTTGATGCTCCAACACCACCCTTGAACTTGTTAAAGTTTAAGACCCTTAAACACTTTGTAATCAAGCTAGAAACCAAGTTGTTGTTGCTGAAAATTCGAACAGCAGGTAGTTTAATTTGATGGTGAATGCAAGCCTCAAAACAATGAGACCTCAAGGGATTATACCCCAAGCCTTTACCCAACACCTAATACAATGGTTAGGATTTAATGACACTTGAAGCTAAGCTTTCAAACAAGCTCAAGAACACTTTCTTTACCCTAAATATTTCGGCCAGACTGCCCAGCAGAAAATTGAGAGAGTCTTGTCTTTGTTTCTTGGTGTTTGAATGCTTGTATATCTTCTCTTACTTGAGTCAAAACATTGGTAGAAATGTTAAGCATGCACATGAGGAGTTGTGTACTCTTGAAAGTCCCCAACAAGCATGGGTGAGTCCATTTTTTTATGCAAAACCGTTACCCATCAAGCAATATAAAAAAAATATGTAATTTTTATATAAAACTTGTTATTTGTTTGGTTACTTTCATTTTATAAACCATTTTATAAAATATAACACAACTTAATTATTTAAAACCTATAAATAATTAAATCCTTATCATATATAAATTATCCAAATAATTTATCTCAAGTGATTATATTTTAGAAAACCGATTTTCTAAAATCCAAGTGTCGCGTATTCATTTAATGATCCATTCATTAAGATTAAATACGATTAAGGTGTCGGTAAGCTTGTTATTGGGTATGACCCGACTTGGATCATAACATATTAGCCACATTGATTAAATATGTCTCTCGGGCATACGAAATACCTTCAAACATATGAACGGTCCGTCTCTGCATAGAGTAACAAATTCGGTATTGGAATATGTTTGATTCGTCGAGCATTTTCCTTCGTGTGACCATTTTCCACATTTGTGACATCTTTCAAGGTGTCGTGCTCTTCTTTTCGCTGCGGATTTTGATTTTCCTTTACCAAATTGTAATTTATTATTTTCGTTTCTGGATTCTTTTCTTACTCCGTCTAATTTACCTCTGATTAATGATACCAATTCACTTGGAAGTGTGTCATTATTACGTTTAGTGATCAAAGCGTGTAGTATTAGACCATGGTTTAGTTTACAGGAAGTCTTCATCTCGTAAAAACCTAAAAAAAAAAAATTCAGAATGGGGGGAGAAGACCAGTTCTTTAGGGTCTGCTAGGGAAAGACCATTCGGGTTCCATTTTCAAGAACTACACGAAAACAGAAAATCTAACTCTAACAGAAATACATATAATCCTTTAAAAACTTGATTCTCCCCACACTTAGTTAGCTGTGGTGTTGAAATTATGATTAACTTCGTTGTCAACTTTCATTGGACTATCTATGTAGTGTTTAACTCTGTGACCATTAACCTTAAATTCAATCAAATTTGAATTTATTAATTCTACTGTTCCGTATGGGAAAACTCTTTTGACTATGAATGGTCCAGACCATCTTGATTTCAATTTTCCATGAAATAGCTTGAATCGTGAATTGAAAAGAAGAACTCTGTCTCCTTCCTTAAATTCTTTTGAACTTCTGATTCTTTTATCATGCCATTTCTTCGTTCTTTCTTTATAGATTAATGAATTTTCATATGCTTCATGTCTTAATTCTTCTAATTCATTTAATTGACTTAACCGTAGACGTTCCGCTTCATGTAAATCAAGATTACATGTCTTCAAAGCCCAAAATACTTTGTGTTCAATTTCTACTGGAAGATGACATGCTTTTCCGTAAACGAGTCTAAAAGGTGTGGTTCCAATTGGAGTTTTGTAGGCTGTTCTAAAAGCCCAGAGTGCATCCTCCAATTTAATGGACCATTCCTTCGGATTTGATCCTATGGTTTTCTCTAGAATACGTTTTAAAGCTCGGTTGGTATTTTCAACTTGTCCACTTGTCTGTGGATGATAAGCGGTGGAGATTTTATGAGTTACTCTATATCTTTTAAGAACTTTCTCAAGTTGATTATTACAGAAATGAGTACCCCGATCACTTATTAAAGCTTTCGGTGTTCCAAACCTTGCAAAAAGACGTTTTAAAAAGTTGACTACAACTCGTGCATCATTAGTTGGGAGAGCTTGTGCTTCCGCCCATTTAGATACATAATCAATGGCAACGAGAATATATAGATTATTATGAGATTTTGGAAATGGACCCATAAAGTCAATACCCCAAATGTCAAATACTTCACATACTTAAATGACATTTTGTGGCATTTCATCACGTTGACTTATTTTTCTGGCCCTTTGACAAGCATCACAGGATTTGCAAAGAAGGTGTGCGTCTTTGAAAATTATAGGCCAATAGAATCCAGCATCGTAAACTTTTCTTGCTGTGAGTTGAGGCCCATAATGCCCTCATGTTGGTCCTGTGTGACAATGGTTCAAAATTTTACTAGCTTCATCCCCGAATACACATCGGCGTATTATTCCATTGGGACAACTTTTAAACAAATGTGGATCTTCCCAGAAATAGTGTTTTATATCACTAAAGAATTTCTTTCGTTTTCGGTACGATAATCCTTTTTTAAGGAATCCACATACTAAGTAGTTTGCATAGTCTGCAAACCATGGAATTTCATTATAATCTATCTTCAATAGATATTCATCAGGAAAGTTGTCTTGTATGGCTGATTCATTTAGAACTTCTAATTCGGGATTTTCAAGACGAGAAAGATGATCAGCGGTGAGATTTTCTGCTCCCTTTTTGTCTCGGATTTCAATATCAAACTCTTGTAAGAGTAAGATCCAATGGATTAATCTTGGTTTGGCATCTTGTTTCGAAAATAGGTATCTAAGAGCAGAATGGTCGGTATAGACCACCGTTTTAGCTAGAACGAGATATGAACGAAATTTGTCAAAAGCAAAGACAATAGCAAGGAGTTCTTTTTTAGTAGTTGTGTAATTCGTTTGTGCTCCTTGTAACGTCTTACTAGCATAATAAATAGGTTGAAATCGTTTTTCAATCCTTTGTCCTAAAACGGCTCCCATTGCAAAATCATTTGCATCGCACATTAGTTCAAACGGTAGATTCCAATTTGGCGTTATCATGATCGGCGCATTAGTGAGTTTTTCTTTAAGAATATTAAAAGATTTGATGCATTCATCTGAAAAGATGAATGGAGCATCCTTTTCTAGGAGTTTATTCATAGGAGTGGCAATTTTAGAAAAATCTTTTATGAAACGTCGGTAAAAACTGGCATGCCCTAGAAAACTCCTAACTCCTCTAACATTGGTGGGATGTGGAAGTTTATCAATTAAATCTACTTTAGCTCTATCCACTTCAATTCCTTCCTTTGAGATTTTATGTCCAAGAACGATGCCTTCTTTAACCATGAAATGGCATTTCTCCCAATTAAGAACTACATTTGATTGTTCACATCTAATAAGCATTCGTTCAAGATTAACTAAACATGATTCAAAAGTATCACCGAAGACTGAAAAGTCATCCATGAAAACTTCCATGCATTCTTCTATCATGTCGTGAAAAATCACCATCATGCACCTTTGAAAGGTTGCAGGGGCGTTGCAAAGTCCAAATGGCATGCATTTGTAAGCAAAAGTACCATAAGGGCACGTGAATGTGGTTTTCTCTTGGTCTTCGGGTGCTATTGGAATTTGAAAATATCCGGAAAAACCGTCAAGAAAACAATAGTAACTATTTCCGGCTAATCTTTCCAACATTTGATCAATGAAAGGTAAGGGAAAGTGATCTTTTCTGGTGGCGTCATTTAATTTTCTATAATCTATACAAACATGCCATCCTGTTACAGTCCTAGTAGGAATAAGCTCATTTTTCTCATTTGTGATGACAGTCATGCCACCCTTCTTAGGTACGCATTGAACTGGGCTTACCCATGGACTATCAGAAATTAGATAAATTAAACCTGCATCAAGTAGTTTAATAATTTCTTTCTTAACAACATCTTGCATATTAGGATTTAGTCTTCGTTAGCGTTGCACATACGTTTTATGACCTTCTTCCATAAGGATTTTATGTGTGCAATACGAAGGACTTATTCCTTTAATATCATGAATCTTCCATGCAATAGCTGGTTTATGAGCTTTCAACATAGAAATGAGTTGAGATTTTTCATTTTCAGTAAGAGAAGACGATATTATTACAGGTAATTCAGATTCACCATGTAAATAAGCATATTCCAAATGGTTTGGAAGTGGCTTTAACTCTAATGTCGGTGGTTCTTCTATCGATGATTTATATCGATATCTGTCTTCTTCTTTTAGCATTTGAATTTCTTCTGTAGTTGGTTCATATCCATTAGCCATAAGTGTAGCTAACATTTCAGCTTCATCAATTTGTTCAGTTCCTTCTCCTAAAGAACATTCTCCTGTTCCTTGTAATTCTGGAAATTCTTCTAATAATTCTGCATGTGCATCTATAGTTTGAATATAATAACATGTATCATCTGCAGATTGTGGTTGTTGCATTGCTCTATCAACTGAAAAGGTAACACTCTCGTCCTCTATACTTAGGGTCAATTTCTTACCGAACACGTCTATCATTGCTTTAGCCGTGTTTAAGAATGGTCTTCCTAATATGAGAGGAACTTGAGAGTCTTCTTCCATGTCCAGAACAACAAAATCTACTGGAAATACTAAAGTACCAACTTTAACTAGCATGTTCTCCATTATCCCTCTAGGATATTTTATTGATCGATCGGCTAGTTGTATGCTTATTCATGTTGGTTTCAATTCTCCAAGGTCTAGTTTGACATATAGTGAATATGGCATTAAATTTATACTAGCACCTAAGTCTGCCAATGCATCTATTGAACTAAGACTACCCAGAAAACATGGAATTGTGAAACTTCCTGGATCTGATAGTTTTTCTGGTATCTTATTCAACAGCACTGCTGAACAATTAGCATTCATAGTAACAGCCGAGAGTTCTTTCATTTTCTTTCTTTTTTGTGATTAGATCTTTCAGAAATTTAGCATATCTAGGCATTCATAAAATCACATCAATGAAAGAAAGATTGACATTTATCTGTTTAAACATATCCAAAAATTTGGATTGCTCGGCTTCAAGTTTCTCTTTTCTCATTTTACTCGGGTAAGGAAGTGGTGGTTGGTATGGTTTAACATAAGGTTTAGCCTTAACTGTGTTATCTTCATTAACCTTTTCAACTACCGGTTCTTTTTCCTTATCTTGTTCAGATTGTGGTTCTTGTGGAGTAGGAATAGCTTCATCAGAAATTACAGGTATTTCAGGTGGTTTAAGTGTAATACCACTTCTTGTGGTAATGGCTTTAGCTGTTTCATTCCGTGAGTTAGCATTTGTATCACTAGGTAGACTTCCCGATTTTTTTTCACCTATTAACCTTGCTAGGTTACTTACTTCTTCTTCCAGATTTTGAATAGAAGCTTGTTGATTTCTAAATGCTTGAGCATTTTGTTCATTGGTTTGTTTTTACGATGTGAAAAACTGTGTTTGAGATTCAACTAGTTTCGACATCATATCTTCTAAATTTGGCTTTTTATCATCGGTTTGTGGTGATTTATTTTGAAAATTAGGTCTTTGCTGATTGTAAGTATTATTGGATACTTGTTGATTACTAGGACCTTATTGGTTGTTGTATGGAACATTTCGGTTATAATTTTGGTTTTGATTGTAGATTGGTCTTGGCGGTTGATAATTATTCTGATAATTATTTCCAGGCCTTTGGTTTATGTATGAAACATTCTCTCTTTGTTCCATTGTTAGTTCAATACTGAGACAATCTTTTGTCAAATGTGGTCCTCCACACTGCTCACAACTAATTCGTATTGAGTGAATATCCTTAGTCATCTTTTCCATTCGTCTCTCGACAGCATCTATCTTTACAGAAATGGAATCTAAGTCATGGCTAGAATCGGCTCTAGCTGCTTTAGATGATCTAACGATATCTTTTTCTTGGTGCCACTCATGTGAGTGGGAAGCAGTGTTATCAATAATTTTGTAAGCATCAGTTGCTGTTTTTTTCATAATGGAACCACCAGCTGCTATATCTATGTCTTTTATTGTAGTGATGTCGCATCCTTGGTAGAATATTTGTATTATTTGACAGGTGTCTAAACCATGTTGCGGACATCCTCTTAATAACTTTCCAAATCTTGTCCACGCCTCATATAGAGTTTCATTTGGCTTCTGTGTGAACGTAACAATTTCTCCTTGAAGTCTTACGGCTTTAGATGCCGGAAAGAATTGTTTAAGAAATTTTTCAACTAAAACGTCCCATGTATCAATCGCCCCTTCAGGTAACGATTGCAACCAATCTTTGGCTTCTCCCTTTAAAGTCCAGGGAAATAACATGAGATATATCTGTTCATCCTCCACTTTTCTGATTTTAAATAGAGTACAGATCCTGTTAAAGGTACGAAGATGTTCATTTGGATCTTCCTTCAGCGCACCACTAAATTGGCATTGATTAGTTACCATGTGTAGAATTTGTCCCTTGATTTCATAATCTGGCGCATTAATGTCTGGTTGAGTAATTGCGTGACCTTGGCCAGTGCGTTTAGCTCGCATTCGATCTTCCATACTTAAAGGTTCCAGATTCTCCATGATTGAATTTGTTGAATCTGAATCACTAAAGGATTCTGATTTAATAGTTGGTTCCTCAACAATCTCTGTTTGAATGATTGGTGGTTCCGGAGGAAAGATTAATGGTTCAGGATCTATGAATTGTCCCTGAATATTCTCCGGATTCTCAATTGTGAGGTCGGGTTCAAAAAATGGATTATCGGAAATTTGAATTGGAGTACTTGGTCGACTGGATGACGATTCTAAAGAAAAATCAACGGCGACAATATTTGCTAGATGTCTTGATCGAGTTACAGGTGGTGAACATACAAAAGGTGGTGAACGTCTTGCTCGGTGCATTCACTGAATATCCTATTAGTTATAAAAATAAGAAAAATTATATAAGTTATCAAATTAATAGACTTTTCTGATTTTGCCCACATTTCGAATAGCCAAAAGATGCAGCAGAGGGGCAGGATTCGTTTGGTCTCAATATAATTGAGTACTGCTTGGCTCCAATAACCCGGTCCACGTACAAATCCAACTATTACTACGAATCAGAAAATTTTGATGTCTATCAATTTAACCGCTTAAAATAATTTTTCGTTGAAATTTAAAGAAATACTAGAGAAGAAATAGAAAATTCTATGTCCTAAAAACTAGAATGGCGAGAATAAGAAAGAAAAAGAGCACGTCGAAAAACGGCGTCGAAAAAATAAAAATAAGAAAGTAGCGCGTCAAAACTTAAAAATGAACTAAAAACTGAAAATTAAAAGTTGCGTCCAAAAATATTAAAGCTTAAAAGAATTCTATATCCCAAATGGCAATAACTTAAAAAGGTACAAAAATATAAAAACGGCGTCGCAAAATTCTAAAGCACCTAGATCTTAATCTAAAGAAAAAGCACTTAAGGGATTTTACGGCAAATCCTAAAAATATAGAAATAAAAATAACTATGGCAAAAACTATGACTTAAAACTAAATACGAGCGAAAAATACAAATATTACGCTAAAACAAATAAAAATATACGAAATATAAAAATAAACTTAAAGTTGTAAAAAGTACAATTTTTATAAAAATATTATTTTTATATTATTTATTTTATAAAACTATTAATTTTATATATTTATTAAACTAATTAAACTTAAAATACAAATTAAATAAAAACTAAATTAACTAATTAATTAATCTAACCCTAATTAGGGTTTAAATTAAATAATAATAATAATTATTAACCCTAAACTGGCGTCTGAGGTTACCAGACCTGTCAACTCACCTCATGCGATCGCATGAGGTGTTAGTTGTTTTACCGTGCGATCGCATGGCTTGCGAATTCGGGCCAGACTTTGGGTTGTAACAGTGATCGGGCCGAGTGGTTTTTATATATTTTTTTTTTCAGTTTTCTGTTTTATATTAATACAAAATATATATATAAATTAAATAAAAACTTAATTTTTAAATAAAAATAAAAACTTTATAATTTTATATGTATTTAACAAACTATTAAAAATATATAAATATTTTGTTTTTTCTTTTTATATTTTCAAATATTTAAAACGTATTTTTACAAAAGCGTATTTTTATAAAAGTAAACTAAAAATTAATAATTTTTTTTTATATAGCGTTGCGCTTTCGGCGTTTAAACAAGAATGCTCCCCGGTAGCGGCGCCAAAAATACTTGATGTTATGCGAGGTGTATATGAAATAGCTTATATTTTACTATGAAAAACTATTAAATACGATACAATTTTACACAAGATATTTATTTATTTATAGAATGGATATACCTAAACCTTGCTACAACGCTTATAGGCAGTGTACCTAATCGTACAGTAGTGTAGTTTTTAGTAAGTCCGGTTCGTTCCACAGGGATTCTTTTAAACAAGCTTAACGATATATTAGTTTTAACTTATAAAAATACAAATATATATAAGTAATATTATTATTATAAAAAGGGGGTTTTTACCGTTTAATGACCGGTTTGTCGATTTTTAAACTTTAATCGCAGTTAAAACCTAATGTAAAATATTGAAAATAAATATAACTTAATTTAAAGCGTAAAGTAAATAACTATAATGAAATTGCGATAATTAAAAAGTACGATAATTAAAAGGTGCGTTAATTAAAAGTGCAATTAAATACAATGACAATAAATAAAAGTGCTATAATTAGAAGTGCAATTAAATATGAAGATAAAGGAATTATTCTTATTTAAAGTTCCGTAGTCATGATGTTTTACGTGTTGATTTTAGTTTATTCCCATGGGTTAATTGTCCTTTGTCCTGGATTATTTAATATGTCCGTCTGTTTTTTGTCCATAACAGTCCATCAGTCATAAATATAAAGTGCGAGTGTCCTCGTCAAATTATCATTATATCCGAAGTTAAATATTCCAACTAATTGGGGACTTAAACTGTAACAAGGTCTTAATACTTTGTTTAATAATTACACCAGGATATCGACTGCGTGTAACCCAAGGTTTTAATACTTTGTTAACAATTACGCCAAGTGTCCTTGCACATAATTTCACCCCTGTTTTAATAATTCCATAGACTATTAATCCATTCCCGTGTCCGGTTAAATGAACGATTATTCGTACATATAAATATCCCGCCCATCGTGTCCGATCGAGTGTATATGGTTATTTATAGGTACGTCCAATTGTAAATCTTTATATTAAAATTAACAAACTATCATTTAGTTAAACAAATATAAAGCCCATTAATAGCCCATAGTCTACTTTTCACATGTGTCGTTCTTTTGTCCAAACCCCAATTATGGTACTGATGTGTAATTTCGTACTCTAAATTATTAGCTAAATACCTATCGATTATCACACAATACAGGCAACTATAACCAGTTCGTGTAGTAATTAAACAAGTATTTGACCAATTCGTTCCACAGAGAGCAGGTAATTGAAAACTTGAACTATTAATTATTCTAAGATTTAAAAGGGGGGGGGGGGGGGTTTGTTGTAAAACTGATTAAATGCGAAAGTAAATTAAACTTAATTCAATAAGAAACAAAGGTATCCACTTAGCTACAATTCCCTAGGCTAGGATTGCTAGTTTAAACTTGTTAAGTAAACAATTACAATGATGTGACACTGTATTTATCTATCGATTCCTACAGTTTAAGACTAATAATCTAAGTATAACTGTCATTAACTGATGTTATGCGAGGTGTATATGAAATAGCTTATATTTTTACCTGGAAATACAATTAAATACGATACAATTTTACACAAGATATTTATTTAGTTAGAGAATGGATATACTTAAACCTTGCTACAACACTTATAGGCAGTGTACCTAATCGTACAGTAGTGTAGTTTTTAGTAAGTCCGGTTCGTTCCACAGAGAAAATCTTTTAATCAAAGCTTAACGCTATATTAGTTTAATTTATAAAAATACAAATATATATATAAGTAATATTATTATTATAAAGGGGGGTTTTTACCGTTTAATGACCGGTTTGTCAATTTTAAAACTTTAGACGCAGTTAAAACCAAATGTAAAATATTAAATAAATAAAAGACTTGATTTAAAGCGTAAAGTAAATAACGATAATGAAATTGCGAATAATAAAAGTGCGATAAAATAAACTTGCGATAATTAAAAAGTGCGATAATTAAAAGTGCAATTAAATACAATAACAATAAATAAAATGCGATAATTAGAAGTGCAATTAAATATAAAATAAAGGAAATTAAATATGAAATAAAATAATTATGCTTATTTAAACTTCCGTAATCATGATGTTTGACTTGTTGATTTTAGTTTTATGCCCATGGGTTAATTGTCCTTTGTCCTAGATTATTTAATATGTCCGTCTGGTTTTGTCCATAACAGTCCATTAGTCATAAATATAAAGTGCGAGTGTCCTCGTCAAATTATTCTTATACCCGAAGTCAAATATTCCAACTAATTGGGGACTTAAACTGTAACAAGGTTTTATTACTTTGTTTAATAATTACACCTGGATGTCGACTGAGTGTAACCCAAGGTTTTAATACTTTGTTAACAATTATGCCAAGTGTCCTTGTACATAATTTCACCCCTGTTTTAATAATTCTAGTGGCTATTAATCCATTCCCGTGTCCGGTTAAATGAACGATTATTCGTACATATAAATACCCCGCCCATCGTGTCTGATCGAGTGTAAATGGTTATTTATAGGGACGCCCAATTGTAAATCTTTATATTAAAATTAACAAACTATCATTTAGTTAAACAAATATAAAGCCCATTAATAGCCCATAGTCTAATTTCCACAAGTGTCGTTCTTTTGTCCAAACCCCAATTATGGTACAAAGCCCAATTATCCAATTTTAGTTATTAGCCCAACATCATGATTACTTCGTTTTAAATAAGCATAATAATAACTTAGCTACGAGACATTAAATTAAAAAGGTTGAACATAACTTATAATGATTAAAAATAGCGTAGCGTTACACGGACAGAATTTTGACTTACACCCTTACAACATTCGCTAACATACCCTTATTATTAGGATTAAAATTAAAATTAAAATATAAATTATAAATATAAATATTACGTATAGATAGATGGATGGATATATATTGATATTAAAATTCGTCGAACTGCGTTGGCTTTTATAGGCATTTTCATTTTTTGGGGCTCCGCGAGTCGCGGTACTTTTAGCCTTCGAACTCCGCAAGTCGCGGAGTTCGTTTTTACAGCTCATTCAGCCTTGGCTCTTTGTTTGCCGACAATTTTAAATAATAATATAATATATATATAATTTTTAAGAATTATTTATATATTATATTATATTCATGTGCATAGTTGACTTGTAATTTTTAGTCCGTTGCGTCGAGCGTTGAGAGTTGACTCTGGTCCCGGTTCCGGATTTTCGAACGTCCTTGCGTACAATTTAATATCTTGTACTTTGCGTTTTGAATCTTGTACTCTTGTAATTTCGAGACGTTTCTTATCAATAATTGGAACCTCTTTGATTGTATTTTGTACTTTTGAGCTTTTTGGTCGTTTGCGTCTTCAATTCGTCGAATCTGTCTTTTGTCTTCATGTCATAACCCGACCTTAACCATAAGGACGAATACAATAACATATGATTTCATCGCGAGGTATTGACCTCTATATGCGACATTTTTCAAAAACTGCATTCGTTTTTACAATACAAACCATAGCTTTTATTACAAATACAAGGTTTAAACAACTTAATAATGATTATCGTTTAGCGATAATCTTAGACTTACAAACTTTACATGTGATAATAACAATACGACTTCCAACATATTTTACATTACAAATCCTCCGATATGCAGTTTTATTTTTGACACAAATATGCATACTCAAGATCTTGCTTAAATTCAACATGTTGCAGCGGAAGCTTTTAGTTATCACCTGAGAATAAACATGCTTAAAACGTCAACATAAAGTTGGTGAGATATAGGTTTAATGCCATCAGCGTTATAAATATAGACCACAAGATTTCATATATAAACGTTCTAATAAAAATATTCTAAGTTGTTGAGCACTTGATAACCATACTTAATATTTAATCAACGTCGCATATTCCCTTTATTATGAAATCTTACTACACCGTACCAAGTGTAGTTACCAAAACGAAGTACTGTGCAACCGTTGAATACTGGTCGTCCAGTCCGGTTGGGGTTGTCAGGCCCGATAGATCTATCAATAGGATTCGCGTTTACAATACCTCATGTAAATAGTAGTTACCAAGTTACAGGGAAGTATGCCAGTGGTACAACTCAACGTAGAATATATATTTTTAATCACTTGTGTCCATAACGTAAATCATAAAATGCATGTATTCTCATCCCGAAATATTTAGAGTTTAAAAGTGGGACTATATACTCACTTTTGCCTTGAAGGTATTTATCACGACTTGGTCTCCGATAGATATCACGAACCTAACCATATATATAATATATCAACATATTTTCTTTTTAAGTAATCGTTATATATATATATATACTTTTAATACTTTTAATATTTTCTTAGTCCGTAGTTAGCAGTCCGATGTTAGTGGTCCACAATTAGTTGCTCAATAAAATAAATAAAGACCCCATAGTATTCGTATTGATCAGAATTAATCTTGACCCATGGTACCATATTGTCAAATGACGTGTTGCGTACATAAAGTACCGTGTTGTCAAATGACGTGTTGCGTACAATCATGAGGTCTTATGATTAATCTTCTCGTGTTGTTTACGGGTGGTCCTGAAATATATAAAATAAAATCATAAGTAAATATATATGAAATACCATATTAATTAGAAATATATGATTAATTTAATTTTTCTCCAAATATTTTCGTAGCTAAACTAGCTTCGCATACCCGATCTTGTTTTAGTCGTAGTTTCTTCATTACAACTCCGTTTTTGTTGGTTCAACTTGCCACTTCCTTGGATCGAGTCAAATTTTAAGAATATGAACTGAAAATACCTTAGGTTGTATTCGAAATCACAGGTTATAGGTCAAACTTTGGTGAAACTTATGAAAGTGATCATTTTCCATCATAAAAACAACATTTAATGATCATTTTTTTAAAAATACTTACACTTTGAGTTAAACCATGAAATTTTTATGTGTTAACATATTCATAAGAAATATCATTTTTCCAGAATATGAACTTCCAATTCAAAGCTTAAGATGGTTTTTAATTATCCAACCCAAAACAGCCCCCGGTTGCATTCTGACGACGTAGATTCAGTTTTTAAGGTGTTCTTTGTAAAACCAAGTTATATCTTGTTAAGTTAGCATATCATTATGATATATTACAGGTCTTGAAGTGTTTTAAAAGACAAGTTAGAAGGATCTATTTAGTTTGCGAACAAGTTTGAAATCATTCAAACTATGTTCTTGTTGTTAAAATTTTATACCACAAAATAAGATAGCTATATGAATATGAATTGAATAAGATTATGAATAAGGTTACTACCTCAAGTCACTTGAACAAAGTTACTGTAAGAGATGAGAAAAATCCTAGAATCAAAAGAGTGGTGGAGTTGGATTGAAAGGTTGGAAGTAAACTTGTTTACTTGGAAGGATTTTTGAAGTGTTCTTGAATGGATTTTCTTTTGATGATTAAGGGTTGTTTTTGAAGCTAGATCCTCATGGTTATTTGCTGAGATTGTGAAGAACACTTAAGGTTCCTAAGAGTGTGTTTTTGGTTAGAGAAAATGTGTAGTAAAAATGAAAATGGAATGGAGTATAAATGGTGGTGAAAAGATGTATAAATTTGTAATATTGTGCAAAAGTCTTGTAATATGCCAAATTGATTAATCATGCATGCTAAGATCCAAAATTGGCTGACTCATGGCTGCTAATAAAGTGATTGTGATGTGTATATACCAATAGTAAATACGTATAGAAGCTGGGTATGATACTGGTACATATACCCTAGATATACGTATAAAAATCTTGAGAAAACGGAACGAGGATTCAAATATAGCTATCTTTTGTAAATATACTTATATTGTTTTATGTATATAAATCCTTTAAAATTGATAAAATACATATCTATACGATACATGTATAAGCATTATAAGTTTTAAGTATTTAAGTCGAAGAACATCACATATAGTTATCGTTTTGAAAACTTAAGTTAGTAGTCTCAAAATATACTTATAACTCATTGTTATTAGTACACAATGAGATGTTAAAACATTCTTAGATCATGTTAAATATATAAAAATACATATATATACAAAAACGTATAATTATCGTATGTTATATAGTTCGTGATATCATCGGTCAAATTGGACGGTCAAACGTTGTGTAAAACTCTTTTCAAAAACATAAGTCTCAACAATTTAGATTGCTTATCATGTTGGTAAGGTTTAATTTATGTAAATATTAATCTTATAAGTGTAAAACGATCGGAAAAATCCGGGTCGTTACAGTACCTACCCGTTAAATAAATTTCGTCCCGAAATTTTAAAGTTGTACCTATTTTGCGTTCTCGGGAAACAAATGTGGGTACTTTTGTTTCATCTGATCCTCTCATTCCCAAGTAAACTCGGGACCTCTTCGAGCATTCCAACGAACCTTGACGATTGGTATGTTGCTCTGCTTGAGTTGTTTAACTTCACGGTCCATGATTTCGACTGGTTCTTCTATGAATTGTAGTTTCTCGTCGACTTGGATTTCTTCAAGAGGAATGGTGAGATCTTCCTTTGCAAGACATTTCTTGAGGTTTGAGACGTGAAATGAATTATGTACCCCGGCGAGTTGTTGTGGTAACTCGAGTCGATAAGCTACCGGTCCGATGCGTTCGATGATCTTGAACGGGCCTACATACCTTGGGTTCAGTTTACCCCTTTTTCCAAAACGTATTACACCTTTCCAAGGTGACACCTTTAGCATAACCATGTCACCGATATGAAATTCTAATGGTTTCCTTCGGACATCCGCGTAGCTCTTTTGGCGACTACGGGCTGTTTTCAATCTCTCCTTGATTTGCACTATCTTCTCAGTAGTTTCATGGATGATCTCGGGACCAGTTAATTGTCGATCTCCTACTTCATTCCAACAGATAGGGGATCTACACTTCCTTCCATACAGTGCTTCGAATGGTGCAGCTTTAATGCTCGCATGATAACTATTATTATACGAGAATTCTGCTAATGGTAGATATTTATCCCATCCGTTTCCAAAATCGATCACACATGCCCTGAGCATGTCTTCAAGAGTCTGAATTGTTCTTTCACTCTGCTCGTTAGTTTGCGGATGATATGCGGTGCTCATATCCAAACAGGTTCCCAGGGCCTCCTGTAGTGATTGCCAAAACTTTGATGTAAATCTACTATCACGATCAGATATAATGGAAATAGGTATTCCATGCCTTGAAACAATTTCCTTTATGTACAGTCATAATAGTTTCTCCATTCTATCTGTTTCCTTTATAGGCAAGAAATGTGCAGATTTGGTGAGACGATCAACTATTACCCAAATGGTGTCATAACCCCATACAGTCTTAGGTAACTTTGTGATGAAATCCATGGTAATACCATCCCATTTCCATTCTGGGATTTCTGGTTGTTGAAGTAACCCTGACGGCTTCTGGTGTTCTGCTTTAACTTTAGAACAAGTTAAACATTCCCCAACATACGTTGCAACGTCTGTCTTTAAATTAGGCCACCAATAATGCGTCTTAAGATCTTGGTACATCTTTCCAACTCCAGGATGTATCGAGTATCTTGTCTTGTGCGCCTCATTCAATATCAACTTCCTTAATCCACCCAACTTCGGTACCCAAATACGGTTTGCAAAATATTGAATTCCGTCTTCTCGTATAACGAGTTGCTTCTCATACTTCTTCATTATTTCATTTCCTATGTTTTCTTTAGTAAGAGCTTCTCGTTGAGCCTCTTTGATTTGTGAGTTGAGATTCATGCGAATTTTTATGTTCATCGCTCGTACTCGAATTGGTTCCCGTTCCTTTCTGCTTAAAGCGTCGGCCACTACATTCACTTTCCCGGGATGATAGCGAATCTCACAATCGTAGTCGTTTATCAGCTCGACCCACCTACGTTGCCTCATGTTCAGCTGTTTCTGGTCAAAAATATGTTGAAGGCTTTTATGATCAGTAAACACAGTGCATTTAACTCCATATAAATAGTGTCTCCATATCTTCAATGCAAACACTACTGCCCCCAATTCTAGATCATGCGTCGTATAATTCCGCTCGTAAATCTTCAATTGTCGGGATGCGTATGCAATAACTTTCTTTCGTTGCATAAGAACGCAACCAAAACCTTGTCGCGAAGCGTCACAATATATCTCAAAATCATCGTTCCCTTCAGGTAACGATAAAATAGGTGCCGTGGTCAACTTCTTCTTGAGTAATTGAAATGCACTCTCCTGCTCAGAGGTCCATTCATACTTCTTCCCTTTTTGTGTTAACGCTGTCAATGGTTTAGCTATTCGGGAAAAATCTTGAATAAACTTTCTATAATAACCGGCTAAACCCAAAAATTGGCGTATCTGCGTTGGTGTCTTAGGAGTCTCCCATTTTTCAATGGCCTCAATTTTAGCTGGGTTAACCTGAATTCCTTTTTTACTAACAACATGACCAAGAAATTGCACTTCTTTTAACCAAAACGCACACTTAGAAAATTTGGCGTATAATTGTTCTTTTCTTAACAATTCTAATACCAATCTTAAATGCTGCTCATGCTCTTGCTCACTCTTGGAATAGATAAGAATATCGTCAATGAAAACGATAACAAACTTATCTAAATACGAACTACAAACTCGATTCATGAGGTCCATGAATACAGCTGGCGCATTAGTCAACCCAAACGGCATGACCAAAAATTCATAATGACCGTAGCGTGTCCAAAAAGCAGTTTTCGAAATATCTTCTTCTTTGACGCGTAGTTGATGATAGCCCGACCTTAGGTCGATTTTTGAGTAAACACATGATCCTTGCAATTGATCAAATAAGTCATCAATTCTCGGTAGTGGATACCGATTCTTGATAGTTAACATATTTAATTCACGATAATCTATACACATTCGGAAAGATCCATCTTTCTTCTTGACGAATAAAATCGGAGCTCCCCACGGTGAAGTGCTCGGTCGAATGAAACCACGGTCCAGTAATTCTTGTAACTGGCTTTGTAACTCTTTCATCTCAGATGGTGCAAGTCTATATGGAGTACGAGCCACTGGTGCAGCTCCTGGTACTAGATCTATTTGAAATTCTACAGATCTAAATGGAGGTAATCCCGGCAACTCTTCCGGAAATACTTCAAGAAAATCTCTTGCCACAGGCACATCGTTGATGCTCTTCACTTTTTCCTTCGTTTCGACTTTATTAACATGTGCTAGGATAGCATAGCACCCTTTCTTCAAGCACTTTTGAGCTTTCAAACAACTAATGAGTTTTAGCTTTGAGTTACCCTTCTCTCCATAAATCATTAATGGCGTTCTATCCTTACGAGGAATGCGAATTGCCTTCTTGGCGCACACAACTTCAGCTCCTATTTTGGACATCCAGTCCATGCCGACTATTACATCAAAACTTCCTAATTCTACGGGTATCAAATCAATCTTAAATGTTTCTCCGGCTAAATTTATTTTACAATCACGGCAAATTTTATCGGCTTTAATTAGTTTACCATTAGCTAACTCAATCATGTACTTAGCATCTAGAGGTAATGATGAACAATTCAATTTAGCGTGAAAGTCTCTACACACGTAACTTCTATCGGCACCAGTATCAAATATAATAGATGCGGATAAGTTATTAATGGTAAACGTACCCGTAACAAGCTCCGGGTCTTCATACGCCTCTCTAGCATTAATAACAAATGCTCTTCCACGTGCAGATCCGTTATTCTTCTCTGGATTCGGGCAATGACTCTTATAATGACCCTGTTTCCCACACCCATAACAAGTAACAGTGGCCAAGGCAGTTCTATTTGCATTGGTGGCAGGAGTCTTGGTACCGTTTGTATTTGTAGCGGGAACCCTACAATCTTCAGCAAGATGACCTTTTCGATTACATTTGTTGCACACCACATTACAATAACCAGAGTGATGTTTGTGGCATCTGTTACATAAAGGATTTCGTCCTTTGTAACCTGAGTTTGAACCGCTACCCGCACCTTGCGTGGTTTCTTGTTTCTTGTTGGATTGTTGATGATTACCTTCCCACTTTCTTTTATTTCCCGATGTCTTGACATCGGTGTTCTTATCCAGAATAATCTGGTCCATCAACTCGTTCGCCATGGTGATAGCTTCATGAATAGTCTTGGGTTTGGATGCTGTAACATTTGCCTTGACCTTTTTAGGCAAACCGTCTTTGTACAGTTCAATCTTCCGTTCTTCGGTTGGTACCAATTCGGGACATAGCAAAGCTAATTCCATGAATCGCTGATTATAGTTGGTGAGTTCAGTACCAACAACTTTCAGGCTTCGTAATTCAGCTTCCAACTTCCTAACCTCGTTCCTTGGACAATATTCGTTGATTAGCATTGTTTTGAATTCTTCCCAAGGAGTATCATAAGCTACATCTCCTCCTACGGCCTTCACATAGTTTTTCCACCACGTGAGTGCACTATCTTGTAGGGTGCACGATGCATACTTGGTCATGTCCTTCTCAATACAACCACTGATTTTAAACACAGACTCAATCTTTTCGATCCACCGGGTTAAACCAACCGGTCCTTCTGTTCCACTGAATGATGAGGGCTTACAACCTTGAAAAGTTTTGTAAGTGCACCCCACACGAGGATTTGGGTTAACTGCAGCACCTCTTGCAGCCTCGACCCATAACATTCTGTCGTTCACTCACTGATTGATGAGTTCCTGGATTTCTTGTTCCGTCATTCGGTTCAATCGCGCCATAATCTTCAACAAGAATGAAAAAAAAAATAATTATTCACATGAAATATTATAGATGTAGTATGTATTTACAGTACATCATAGCTTATTAATAATATGAACCAGTTATTATTATAAAAGCCTTTTCTTCTTATTAGCATTTTATAATTATATCTAGGGTAGTACCTACTCGTTAAAGTTCATACTTAATAGCTTAGTACAAAAATCAATTACTACCACCCAAATAATACTTAACCATGGAAAATTATTGCATTTCACACTTCACCATTTTACATATGCTTATCTTACATCAAACATTAAGCAAACCACACTAGTAATATTATACAAAACATTATATGATCCCATGGTTTAAAACAACAGCGCATCATTTAATCCAAAGCGTTTGTGTTCAAAGAAATCGCTTAAAGGTTATCTTGGTTGTCTCCCTGCGTTTTGGCTGAGGAACCGAAGAACTGGATGTCGGGGTAGGACTAATAGGAATAGCGGGAATAGGTGTGGAAGTATCTGGTGGAGTTGGTGCCACAACATCCTCTCTAGACTCGGGATTTGGATTTTCCATTTCAGTAGCCTTTCGTTTCTTTCCTCGTTCGAACTTGTCTTTCGTAATTTCATGTATTTCTTCCTCCTCGGGATCACTTTCTGGTTCCTCTTCAATTGATTCATCCGGAACTTGTGAGTCTTCCCCAAAGGTGTCGTTTTCATCATCGGATAGGTTAATGACTGGAACACCATCTGAAGATTCTGGTTCGGAGTCGCTGAATGTGATAATAAGTTCTAAGCCAGACATCTATCACATAACAACTAGCACGTTAATACCACATAATATTTACATATTAATTTTTAACCAACAAGGATAAGCAATAGTTTTCGAAATCAAACACGGTCAAAGTCCAGACTCACTAATGCATCCTAACAAACTCGATAAGACACACTAATGCAAATTTTCTGGTTCTCTAAGACCAACGCTCTGATACCACATGTCATAACCCGACCTTAACCATAAGGACGAATACAATAACATATGATTTCATCGCGAGGTATTGACCTCTATATGCGACATTTTTCAAAAACTGCATTCGTTTTTACAATACAAACCATAGCTTTTATTACAAATACAAGGTTTAAACAACTTAATAATGATTATCGTTTAGCGATAATCTTAGACTTACAAACTTTACATGTGATAATAACAATACGACTTCCAACATATTTTACATTACAAATCCTCCGATATGCAGTTTTATTTTTGACACAAATATGCATACTCAAGATCTTGCTTAAATTCAACATGTTGCAGCGGAAGCTTTTAGTTATCACCTGAGAATAAACATGCTTAAAACGTCAACATAAAGTTGGTGAGATATATGTTTAATGCCGGCAGCATTATAAATATAGACCACAAGATTTCATATATAAACGTTCTAATAAAAATATTCTAAGTTGTTGAGCACTTGATAACCATACTTAACATTTAATCAACGTCGCATATTCCCTTTATTATGAAATCTTACTACACCGTACCAAGTGTAGTCACCAAAACGAAGTACTGTGCAACCGTTGAATACTGGTCGTCCAGTCCGGTTGGGGTTGTCAGGCCCGATAGATCTATCAACAGGATTCGCGTTTACAATACCTCATGTAAATAGTAGTTACCAAGTTACAGGGAAGTATGCCAGTGGTACAACTCAACGTAGAATATATATTTTTAATCACTTGTGTCCATAACGTAAATCATAAAATGCATGTATTCTCATCCCGAAATATTTAGAGTTTAAAAGTGGGACTATATACTCACTTTTGCCTTGAAGGTATTTATCACGACTTGGTCTCCGATAGATATCACGAACCTAACCATATATATAATATATCAACATATTTTCTTTTTAAGTAATCGTTATATATATATATATATATATATATATATATATATATATACTTTTAATACTTTTAATATTTTCTTAGTCCGTAGTTAGCAGTCCGATGTTAGTGGTCCACAATTAGTTGCTCAATAAAATAAATAAAGACCCCATAGTATTCGTATTGATCAGAATTAATCTTGACCCATGGTACCATGTTGTCAAATGACGTGTTGCGTACATAAAGTACCGTGTTGTCAAATGACGTGTTGCGTACAATCATGAGGTCTTATGATTAATCTTCTCGTGTTGTTTACGGGTGGTCCTGAAATATATAAAATAAAATCATAAGTAAATATATATGAAATACCATATTAATTAGAAATATATGATTAATTTAATTTTTCTCCAAATATTTTCGTAGCTAAACTAGCTTCGCATACCCGATCTTGTTTTAGTCGTAGTTTCTTCATTACAACTCCGTTTTTGTTGGTTCAACTTGCCACTTCCTTGGATCGAGTCAAATTTTAAGAATATGAACTGAAAATACCTTAGGTTGTATTCGAAATCACAGGTTATAGGTCAAACTTTGGTGAAATTTATGAAAGTGATCATTTTCCATCATAAAAACAACATTTAATGATCATTTTTTTAAAAATACTTACACTTTGAGTTAAACCATGAAATTTTTATGTGTTAACATATTCATAAGAAATATCATTTTTCCAGAATATGAACTTCCAATTCAAAGCTTAAGATGGTTTTTAATTATCCAACCCAAAACAGCCCCCGGTTGCATTCTGACGACGTAGATTCAGTTTTCAAGGTGTTCTTTGTAAAACCAAGTTATATCTTGTTAAGTTAGCATATCATTATGATATATTACAGGTCTTGAAGTGTTTTAAAAGTCAAGTTAGAAGGATCTATTTAGTTTGCGAACAAGTTTGAAATCATTCAAACTATGTTCTTGTTGTTAAAATTTTATACCACAAAATAAGATAGCTATATGAATAAGATTATGAATAAGGTTACTACCTCAAGTCACTTGAACAAAGTTACTGTAAGAGATGAGAAAAATTCTAGAATCAAAAGAGTGGTGGAGTTGGATTGAAAGGTTGGAAGTAAACTTGTTTACTTGGAAGGATTTTTGAAGTGTTCTTGAATGGATTTTCTTATGATGATTAAGGGTTGTTTTTGAAGCTAGATCTTCATGGTTATTTGCTGAGATTGTGAAGAACACTTAAAGTTCCTAAGAGTGTGTTTTTGGTTAGAGAAAATGTGTAGTAAAAATGAAAATGGAATGGAGTATAAATGGTGGTGAAAAGATGTATAAATTTGTAATATTGTGCAAAAGTCTTGTAATATGCCAAATTGATTAATCATGCATGCTAAGATCCAAAATTGGCTGACTCATGGCTGCTAATAAAGTGATTGTGATGTGTATATACCAATAGTAAATACGTATAGAAGCTGGGTATGATACGGGTACATATACCCTAGATATACGTATAAAAATCTTGAGAAAACGGAACGAGGATTCAAATATAGCTATCTTTTGTAAATATACTTATATTGTTTTATGTATATAAATCCTTTAAAAGTGATAAAATACATATCTATACGATACATGTATAAGCATTATAAGTTTTAAGTATTTAAGTCGAAGAACGTCACATATAGTTATCGTTTTGAAAACTTAAGTTAGTAGTCTCAAAATATACTTATAACTCATTGTTATTAGTACACAATGAGATGTTAAAACATTCTTAGATCATGTTAAATATATAAAAATACATATATATACACAAACGTATAATTATCGTATGTTATATAGTTCGTGATATCATCGGTCAAATTGGACGGTCAAACGTTGTGTAAAACTCTTTTCAAAAACATAAGTCTCAACAATTTAGATTGCTTATCATGTTGGTAAGGTTTAATTTATGTAAATATTAATCTTATAAGTGTAAAACGATCGGAAAAATCCGGGTCGTTACACTTCACCTTTTAATATTTAAACGAATATCACTTGTAAATAGAACAATTGCAACTAAAAGCTTGTCTTTCTTGAGGAATAATGCTATGAAATATATGTTCGTTTTTAGCATTATCAAATATTCTCACACTTGAGCGTTGCTTGTCCTCAAGCAATATAGTCTTGAAATACTAGAATCACTTCTTTATTCTTCACACTTTGTACATCAGTGATTTCTATACGACGGTATAAACAATGGTAGTAACGATATGGTTTACAGTCCCACATGACTATAAAAATTTAGATCCATTAAGGAAATTGGATCTTTATGAAAACATTTGATCTTTTGAAAATTAAATCTAGTTTTTACCCTAGATAAGTTTTTCGGAATAACCCTTCACCGGTGTTTGCAAATTATTTTTGTGGGTTTGGTGGGTTTCAGATTTGAAAATTTTAGCTCAAAACTTGCGGTTTTGTGTCACCCACTTTCTAACCTTGTATTAGGAAAGCAACACGTCCAGTATACTTGCTCCGTATATTACCTTTCGGTAAACTACCGTCTGGTTGTAAAGGAAAGCGTTGAACAAGCAACTGTTAAGGCAATGTCCCCTGACATGCTTTTAATTATGGTCTATAACGTGTCGGACGCAATTACTATCCTTGGTATGAGCAATAGTAAAGCTCACCCTTATAATTTTCCGGTCTGGCACAAGGTCCTGTCTTTGACCATGCTATGCAACCACTGTTCTTACGGTTGACACCCGATTCGGTTCAGGTGACCTAATGAATTCCAGGTGAATTCCTAAGATTTTACGTTCAATGGTAATGAAAGCATTGAAAATGGGTTTTTAGAAAACAAATCGGTTTGTAATTTTGATCAAAATATTTTCTCGTTCAGGCTCGAGTTTAGATATCATTGAATTCCATGAGTTTGTAATTCTCAATCTTTAAGGTCAATCTCAAGGATTGAGTAATATCAGTCTTAAAAGCTGATTTTTAATCTTTAAGGAGATTATCCTTTCTGGGGATCTGATTCATTAGTCTTATCAAGCTAATTTGCACGGTGCCCCCTCATTTTACGAGATAAATCCTTCTCATGGTTAGGATAAATCTGACCACTTGGCGACCCTGTTTTATGCTGAGGTCCGTGGATTTCCTGCTGATTTTAGTGATAACTTTTCTAGATTTTTCGTCAACCTACAGCTGGTCTGGACGACAAATTCCTGACCTAAATCAAGAAGCGCGTTTCTTTTTCGGAAGACTTTACTTCCTTTTAATGATGGAATTGATTCATCGTGTAGATCCATCTTTCTTACAGTAAATCGGGTAAAACAGTTAATTATTGTTCAAAATAAAATTATTTTCAATTATTTGTTACAGAAATATGTGACATATGATTAAAATATCTTGGTAAATTTTCCCACACTTGGCTTTTATTTTCCTTTTTATTGTCCTCTATTCCATTTTAAATGAATTTTAACATTTTAGTTTGTTTCTCAATTTATGTCTTTTCCGAGGTAACAATAATTTCGGTGTTAAAACCTAGTTTTATCGTTCATAAATATGTATAAACATGATTTTGAGTTCATTTAATTGAAAATTTTGAAAAATTTTACTAGAATTGGGTAGTCAGTATATAAGACTAGGGCTGTTCTTTATTATCAGAGAGCACTGGATTCTAATACAACTACTACTTTACTAGTATTTCTAATGGTAACCAAGTGTATAAAGTAAAAATTTTAAAATCCGAAAGAATTTAACCCCTTCCCACACTTAAGATCTTGCAATGCCCTCATTTGCAAGAAATCAGTAACAATTTAAATTATTGAGGCTTATTTGTGTGAAAATGATTAAATTTTACCAAAGTTTCCAAACATATTGGCGTTTGTTTGCTGAATGATAAATGGTGCATATCATTTGTTCATTCGGTCTTGTTGTTATATCACATTTATTTTGCATCTTGTCATCAAAATTAGTTACTTTTGCTGAACTTAATGTCAGTCTTTGAAAATGCGTTGTTTTACCCTGTTGTGTACATAAGATAAACTGCAAACATATATACATATTTTTGAAGTTTGGTATATTATCCCACATTCAAAAATTATTAAAATCTAATAATAAAAGTTAGAAAATTATAAAAACTATTACAATATTAACATAAGTATTAAATGTATCAACATTACAAATTATAAAATAAATAAAACTAAGTAGACTAGGGATGATACTGATACCAGTAGGGGTTCCATGCATAACCGTATGTGTTATAGAATGCTTCGGCTGGGTTATACGTAGGATACGGTGGTTGCATCTCTATAGACCAGGGAGGAAATACGGGCGATTGAGTAGGAATATAGTTTCTACCTACATGTTGGCAATGAGCTGTGATTTGGTTTTGATGAACTTGCCAATATTCAAATGCTCGATGTCTTGCATTTTCATACTCTTGTGAAGCTATAAACCTTTGCATTTCTGTCATTTCATTTCCCCCCTCCCACATTACCTGGCTGTTGGTCTCTCTCAACCTGTGGATGTCTACCATGGTATTGTACTGCGGCGTTATTTCGCCTCTTCAAAACCTTCGCACCATGGTATACATTTAAACCTATTGTATCGCGGGGTTCTGGTTCTTCGACTAATAATCCCCCCCCCGACTTATATCCACACCGAGATATTCAGCAATCAAAGTAATAAATATACCACCTCCTATTATGCTATGCGGTCTCATCCCCCTAACCATAGATGATAAATAATAACCCACACAATAAGGTATACTTACAGCGCTTTGTGGGTCTCGAATACACATATGGTAGAACAAATCCTGTTCATTTACCTTTTCCTTATTCTTACCTCTTTGTGTAATCGAATTAGCTAAAAACCTATGAATTACTCTTAACTCTGCTCTATCTATATCCAAATAAGAGTAATTTCCTCCTTTAAATCGGTGATGGCTAGTCATTTGACTCCATACACCATGCGTATCAAAATTTTCGTCTATCTTTCTACCATTTAGTATCAACCCTCTACAATCGGCAGACGCTAACTCCTCAGGCGTATATATACGTAAAGCCTGAGCCATGTCTAGTAAAGACATGTGGTGCATCGAACCTCCTAACAAAAATCTAATAAAAGATCGATCGGTTAAACTAGCTACCCGATCATTTAATTCTATACTACATAACAATTCTTCACACCATACTTTATATACAGGTCTACGCATGTTAAATAACCGTACCCAATCGTTAAAAGTAGAATTACCATACCTCTGTGCAAGTAATTCCCTAATTGGTCCGGCTAATTCTACAGCTTCTAATGGTCCCCATTCTATGACCCTAGGTACTTCAACAGTTTTAGAATGAAGAGTATGCAAGCCCCTTTAGTATTTTGGATAATCTATCCAAAGTCTGTCAAATCTCAGATTCGGGTGCAAATCTTCCAAGTGCATATCAGAAAATGTCATGACTGGATGAGGTATATCTTGTTTGTAGTAGTTATCCACCTCCTGTTGTTCCGCATTCTCAGCAGGAGCATTGCGAGCTTGGGATGAAGATTCACCCCTTTCAGTCTGCAAAACACATCAAACACAATTTTTGTGCATCCAAATATGCATTAGTGTCAGCAAAATCATCAATCAAAATAATTACAATGACAGGATCAATTTATATCAAACTTAAGCTCATTTTCATATTTTCATCAAATCTACACTTTTTCAAATAAGCATATACGAAAATGTTCGCCAAGTTCATAAGCATTCAACTCAAATAACATGTCAAAATAATCATCACTAGCAATTAAACAAGTTTCAAAAGGCATTATCTCTCAAAAATCAAGTTCATGAATTTTAGACTTGAAAAAGTCCACTTTAATTCTCAAAATCATGTTTAGGTTCAAAGTTTGGATCATTTAACTACCTAAACATGTTACACTACTTAATTTAGCAATAATTCATGACAAAAATTGCCCATAACCTGTTTATATCAAAAAGCCCCAAATTTGCTCAAGAACACAAACCCTAGATTACTCAAAATTTGAAGTTTAAGGCTTCTAATCATGTTAAATAGCATCAATCTAGGTTATTCAAGCATAATACATAAACAATTTAAACATAATTACACTAAAAAGCATCAAAATCAAATTGGGTATAAAATTGCTCAAGAACACTAATTTTCGGATTAAATGGTGTTTAGGTATAGAAATTTACCGTTTTTCTTGAGTAATTCCTTGATAGCATCCTTCTCAACATGATTTTAGTAAAAGATTTGATGATTAACGGTCAAAAATTGGGAAATTGGTGTGTGTTTTTCGGGTTTATTTCGCAGTTTATGTGGTGTGGGGATGGGGACTGATCAGTTCAGCTCGTTTTATTTTTTTTTTGGGTTTTGGATCCTCCGCGACTTGCGGTGTTTTTACCCTTCAAACTCCGCGAGTCGCGGAGTTTGTAATTTTTTTTTTATCATCTTATACTAATTAAAACAATTAAGTAATTAATTTTAAAATTTTGTTTCCCTTGTTATTTAGGACGAGGTCGTTTCGGATCGATGTCCTAGTCCGTCCTTCGACAAAATTTTAAAATTTGTCTTTTTGTAGCGATTGTTTTAAAAGCTAAGATTTTTGGGTTTTTTTTAATGTTTTTGGCATACTTTAATTCAATAAGATTAAAAATAATGATAATAAAAGTTCTCGTCCCTCCCTCGGGTAAAGCAATTTCGGTTCAACGACCTAGTCTTCAACTTACGATGAATTTTAAAAATCATATTTTTAACTTAATGAGATAAAGTAAATTTTTGTTTTTAAATTCACACCAAACTTAAAATAAAAATACATAAAATTCAAAATTAATATTATAAATTCACACCAAACTTAAAATTTGAAATGCATAAAATTAAAAATTCTTATTTTAAAAATTAAAAATTCACACCAAACTTAATTTAAAAATTCATATTATAAAATCACACCAAACTTATATTACATTTTTCAAATATTTACAATTTTAAATATATTGTTTTTACAAAGTTTACAATATTAATTTAAGATTTATATATTAATTTTAAAAACAGGGTAAAAATAAAATTAAAAATCTTTTTGGCTTTTTATCCCACTTTAATCAATCAAATATTATCAAAAATATGCGCCCCTCTTTTCGGTAAAGTAATTTCGGTTCCATGACCTAATTTAACTCATGACGAATTTTTGAAATATTTTGAGTTGATTGATTAAAGATATTTATACCTTAAGAATAAACGTTAAATTTCGCAGTGATGTAATAAATTTTTGTATGATATCAATAATTTCGGTCGCCAAACCTAATTTTATTCAATACCAATTTAATACTCTATAGCGAACAAATTAGCGTTTATTATCAAAAGGTTAAAAATAAAAATAAAAACTGTACAGACTTACCTGTGAGATAGTATTCTTAGTTATATGATCTATCCCATTCATAAGATAGTCGGTTTAATTGGTTTTCCATGGCTACATAGGCGTAACCTCGAGCATTCAGTGTTTTTTCTTCTAAACATATGAACGGTCTGTCTCTGCATAAAGTAACAAATTCGGTATTTGAATAGGTTTGATTATTTGAACATTTACCTCCATGTGACCATTTTCCGCATTTGTGACATCTTTCTAGGTGTCGTGCTCTTCTTTTCGCTGCGGATTTTGATTTTCCTTTACCAAATTGTAACTTATTATCTTCGCATCTGGATTCTTTTCTTACTCCGTCCAATCTTTCTCTGATTACTGATACTATTTCACTCGGTAGTGTGTCATTATTACGTTTAGTGATCAAAGCGTGTAGCATTAGACCATGGTTTAGTTCACAGGCAGTCTTCATTTCGTAAAAACCTAAAAAAATATAAAAATTCAGAATGGGGGGAGAAGACTAGTTCTTTAGGGTCTGCTAGGGAAAGACCATTCGGGTTCCATTTTCGAGAACTACACTAAAACAGACAATTTAACTCCAACAGAAATATATATTATCCTTTAAAGACTTGATTCTCCCCACACTTAGTTAGCTGTGTTATCGAAATTGTGATTAACTTCATTGTCGAATTCTATCGGACTATCTATGTAATGTTTAACTCTGTGACCATTAATCTTAAATTCAATCCCATTTGAATTTATTAATTCTATCGTTCCGTATGGAAAAACTCTTTTGACTATGAATGGTCCAGACCATCTTGATTTCAATTTTCCAGGAAATAGCTTGAATCGTGAATTGAAAAGAAGAACTCTGTCTCGTTCTTTAAATTCTTTTAAACTTCTGATTCTTTTATCATGCCATTTCTTCGTTCTTTCTTTATAGATTAACGAATTTTCGTATGCTTCATGTCTTAATTCTTCTAATTCGTTTAGTTGACTTAATCGTAGACGTCCAGCTTCATGTAAATCAAGATTACATGTCTTCAAAGTCCAAAATGCTTTGTGTTCAATTTCTACTGGAAGATGACATGCTTTTCCATAAACGAGTCTAAAAGGTGTGGTTCCAATTGGAGTTTTGTAGGCTGTTCTAAAAGCCCAGAGTGCATCCTCCAATTTAATGGACCATTCCTTCGGATTTGATCCTACGGTTTTCTCTAAAATACGTTTTAAAGCTCGGTTGGTATTTTCAACTTGTCCACTAGTTTGTGGATGATATGCAGTGGAGATTTTATGAGTTACTCCATATCTTTTAGGAACTTTCTCAAGTTGATTATTACAGAAATGAGTACCCCGATCACTTATTAAAGCTTTCGGCGTTCCAAACCTTGCAAAAAGATATTTTAAAAAGTTGACTACAACTCGTGCATCGTTAGTTGGGAGAGCTTGTGCTTCCGCCCATTTAGATAAATAATCAATGGCTACGAGAATATAGAGATTATTATGAGATTTTGGAAATGGACCCATAAAGTCAATACCCCAAATGTCAAATACTTCACATACTTGAATGACATTTTGTGGCATTTCATTACGTTGACTTATTTTTCTGGCCCTTTGACAAGCATCACAGGATTTGCAAAGAAGGTGTGCGTCTTTGTAAATTGTACGCTAATAGAATCCAGCTTCATAAACTTTTCTTGCTGTTAATTGAGGCCCATAATGCCCTTCTGTTGGTCCTGTGTGACAATGGTTTAAGATTTTACTAGCTTCATTTCCAAATACACATCGGCGTATTATTCCATCGGGACAACTTTTAAACAAATGTGGATCTTCCCAGAAATAGTGTTTTATATCACTGAAGAATTTCTTTCGTTTTTGGTACGACAATCCTTTTTCAAGGAATCCGCAAACTAAGTAGTTTGCATAGTCTGCAAACCATGGGATTTCATTATAATCTATCTTCAATAGATATTCATCAGGAAAGTTGTCTTGTATGGCCAATTCATTTAGAACTTCTAATTCAGGATTTTCAAGACGAGAAAGATGATCAGCGGCGAGATTTTCTGCTCCTTTTTTATCTCGGATTTCAATATCAAACTCTTGTAAGAGTAAGATCCAACGGATTAATCTTGGTTTGGCATCTTGTTTCGAAAATAGGTTTCTAAGAGCAGAATGGTCGGTATAGACCACCGTTTTTGCTAGAACGAGATATGATCGAAATTTGTCAAAAGCAAAGACAATAGCAAGGAGTTCTTTTTCAGTAGTTGTATAATTTGTTTGTGCTCCTTGTAACGTCTTACTAGCATAATATATAGGTTGAAATCTTTTTTCAATCCTTTGTCCTAAAACGGCTCCCATTGCAAAATCACTTGCATCGCACATTAATTCAAACGGTAGATTCCAATTTGATGTTATCATGATTGGCGCATTAGTGAGTTTCTCTTTAAGAATATTAAAAGATTTGATACATTCATCTGAAAAGATGAATGGAGCATCTTTTTCTAGGAGTTTATTCATAGGAGTGGCAATTTTAGAAAAATCTTTTATGAAACGTCGGTAAAAACCGGCATGCCCTAGAAAACTCCTAACTCCTCTAACATTGGTGGGATGTGGAAGTTTAGCAATTACATCTACTTTACCTCTATCCACTTCAATTCCTTCCTTTGAGATTTTATGTCCAAGAACGATGCCTTCTTTAACCATGAAATGGCATTTCTCCCAATTAAGAACTAGATTTGATTGTTCGCATCTAATAAGCATTCGTTCCAGATTAACTAGACTTGATTCAAATGTATCACCGAAGACTGAAAAGTCATCCATGAAAACTTCCATGCATTCTTCTATCATGTCGTGAAAAATCGCCATCATGCACCTTTGAAAGGTTGCAGGGGCGTTGCAAAGTCCAAATGGCATGCGTTTGTAAGCAAAAGTACCATAAGGGCACGTGAATGTGGTTTTCTCTTGATCTTCGGGTGCTATTGGAATTTGAAAATATCCGGAAAATCCATCTAGAAAACAATAGTAACTATTTCCGGCTAATCTTTCCAACATTTGATCAATGAAAGGTAAGGGAAAGTGATCTTTTCTGGTGGCGTCATTTAATTTTCTATAATCAATACACACACGCCATCCTGTTACAGTCCTAGTAGGAATAAGCTCATTTTTCTCATTTGTAATGACAGTCATGCCACCCTTCTTAGGCACGCATTGAACTGGGCTTACCCATGGACTATCAGAGATTGGATAAATTAAACCTGCATCTAGCAGTTCAATAATTTCTTTCTTAACTACATCTTGCATATTAGGATTTAGTCTTCGTTGGCGTTGCACATACGTTTTATGACCTTCTTCCATAAGGATTTTATGTGTGCAATACGAAGGACTTATTCCTTTAATATCATGAATCTTCCATGCAATAGCTGGTTTATGAGCTTTCAACACAGAAATGAGTTGTGATTTCTCATTTTCAGTAAGAGAAGATGATATTATTACAGGTAATTCAGATTCACCATGTAAATAAGCGTATTCCAAATGGTTTGGAAGTGGATTTAACTCTAATTTCGGTGGTTCTTCTATCAATGATTTATATCGATATCTGTCTTCTTTTTTTAGCATTTGAATTTCTTCTGTTGTTGGTTCATATCCATTAGCTATAAGTGTAGCTAACATTTCAGCTTCATCAATTTGTTCAGTTCCTTCTCCTAAAGAACATTCTCCTGTTCCTTGTAATTCTGGAAATTCTTCTAATAATTCTGCATGTGCATCTATAGTTTGAATATAATAACATGTATCATCTGCAGATTGTGGTTGTTGCATTGCTCTATCAACTGAAAAGGTAACACTCTCGTCCTCTATACTTAGGGTCAATTTCTTACCGAACACGTCTATCATTGCTTTAGCCGTGTTTAAGAATGGTCTTCCTAATATGAGAAGAATTTGAGAATCTTCTTCCATGTCCAGAACAACAAAATCTACTGGAAATACTAAAGTACCAACTTTAACTAGCATATTCTCCATTATCCCTCTAGGATATTTTATTGATCGATCGGCTAGTTGTATGCTTATTCTTGTTGGTTTCAATTCTCCAAGGTCTAGTTTAGCGTATAGTGAATACGGCATTAGATTTATACTAGCACCTAAGTCTGCCAATGCTTCTATTGAACTAAGACTACCCAGAAAACATGGAATTGTGAAACTTCCTGGATCAGATAGTTTTTCTGGTATCTTATTCAACAGCACTGCTGAACAATTAGCATTCATAGTAACAGCCGAGAGTTCTTCCATTTTCTTTCTATTTGAGATTAGATCTTTCAAGAATTTAGCATATCTAGGCATTCCTGAAATCACATCAATGAAAGGAAGATTTACATTTATCTGTTTAAACATATCCAAGAATTTGGATTGCTCGGCTTCAAGTTTCTCTTTTTTCATTTTACTCGGGTAAGGAAGTGGTGGTTGGTATGGTTTAACATAAGGTTTAGCCTTAATTGTGTTATCTTCATTAACCTTTTCAACTACCGGTTCTGTTTCCTTATCTTGTTCAGGTTGTGGTTCTTGTGGAGTAGGAATAGTTTCATCAGAAGTTACAGGTATTTCAGGTGGTTTAAGTGTTGTACCACTTCTTGTGGTAATGGATTTAGCTGTTTCATTCCGGGGGTTAGCATTTGTATCACTAGGTAAACTTCCCGGTTTTCTTTCACCTATTAATCTTGCTAGGTTACTTACTTCTTGTTCCAAGTTTTGAATAGAAGCTTGTTGATTTCTAAATGCTTGAGCATTTTGTTCATTAGTTTGTTTCTGAGATGTGAAAAACTGCGTATGAGTCAACTAGCTTCGTCATCATATCTTCTAAATTCGGCTTTTTATCATCGGGTTGTGGTTTGTTTTGAAAATTAGGTCTTTGCTGGTTGTAAGTATTATTGGATACTTGTTGATTGCTAGGACCTTGTTGGTTGTTGTATGGAATATTTCGGTTATAATTCTGGTTTTGATTGTAAATAGGTCTTGGCGGTTGATAATTATTCTGATAATTATTTCCAGGCCTTTGGTTTATGTATGAAATATTCTCTCTTTGTTCCATTGTTAATTCAATACTAAGACAATCTTTTGTCAAATGTGGTCCTCCACACTGCTCACAACTAATTTGTATTGAGTGAATATCCTTAGTCATCTTTTCCATTCGTCTCTCGACAGCATCTATCTTTGCGGAAATGGAATCTAAGTCATGGCTAGAATCGGCTCTAGCTGCTTTAGATGATCTAACGATATCTTTTTCTTGGTGCCACTCATTGAGTGGGAAGCAGTGTTATCAATAATTTTATAAGCATCAGTTTCTGTTTTCTTCATAATAGAACCACCAGCTGCTATATCGATGTCTTTTCTTGTAGTGATGTCGCATCCTTGGTAGAATATTTGTACTATTTGACAGGTGTCTAAACCATGTTGCGGACATCCTCTTAATAGCTTTCCAAATCTTGTCCACGCCTCATATAGAGTTTCATTTGGCTTCTGTGTAAACGTAACAATTTCTGCTTGAAGTCTTACGGCTTTAGATGCCGGAAAGAATTGTTTAAGAAATTTTTCAACTAAAACGTCCCATGTATCAATCGCCCCTTCAGGTAACGATTCCAACCAATCTTTGGCTTCTCCCTTTAAAGTCCAGGGAAATAACATGAGATATATCTGTTCATCCTCCACTTCTCGGATTTTAAATAGAGTGCAGATCCTATTAAAGGTACGAAGATGTTCATTTGGATCTTCCTGCGCACCACTAAATTGGCATTGATTAGTCACCATGTGTAGAATTTGTCCTTTGATTTCATAATCTGGCGCATTAATGTCAGGATGAGTAATTGCGTGACCTTGGCCAGTGCGTTTAGCTCTCATTCGGTCTTCCATACTTAAAGGTTCCAGATTCTCCATAATTGAATTTGTTGAATCGGAATCACTAGAGGATTCTGATTTAATGGTTTGTTCCTCAACAATCTCTATTTGAATGATTGGTGGTTCCGGAGGAAAGTTTAGTGGTTCAGGATCTATGAATCGTCCCTGAATATTCTCCGGATTCTCAATTGTGAGGTCGGGTTCAAAAAATGGATTATCGGAAATTTGAACTGGAGTACTTGGTCGACTGGATGACGATTCTAAAGAAAAATCAACGGCGGTAATATTTGCTAAATGTCTTGATCTAGTTACAGGTGGTGAACGTACAAAAGGTGGTGAACGTCTTGCTCGGTGCATTCACTGAATATCCTATTAGTTTTTAAAAAGGAAAGAAAAATTATATAAGTTATCCAATTAATAGACTTTTCTGATTTTGCCCACGTTTCGAATAGCCAAAAGATGCAGCAGAGGGGCAGGATTCGTTTGGTCTCAATATAATTGAGGACTGTTTGGCTCCAATAACCCGGTCCACGTACAAATCCAACTATTACTACGAACCAGAAAATTTTGATGTCTATCAATTTAACCACTTAAAATAAATTTTCGTAATTTTAAGAAATTTAGATAAGAAGTAGAATAAAAATATATGTCCTAAAACTAGAATAGCGAGAAATAAGAAAGAAAAAGAGTGCGTCGGAAAAAGGTCGAAAAATAAAAATAAGAAAGAAAAAGAGTGTCTTATAGAACTTAAAAATACTCGACTAACCCAACCTTATTACTATCACTAACTTAAAATTATAATCGCAAATTGAGATTACTAATTGGAATGATAATTGATACATAGGTAAAAGGCGTCTAAAAATATTAAAGCTTACAAGTAAAACTATATCCCAAATGGAAATAACTTAAAAAGGTACTAAAACTTAAAAAGGTGTCGCAAAATTCTAAAGCACCTAAATCTTAGTCTAAAGAAAAAGTACTCAAGGGATTTTACGGCAAAGCCTAAAAATCTAGAAATAAAAATATAACTATGGCAAAAACTAAGTTTAAAACTAAAAACTAGCGAAAAATACAAATATTACGCTAAAATAATTAAAAAGGGAAAAATATAAAAATATACTAAAAGTTGTGAAAATTACAATTTTTATAAAAATATTATTTTTATATTATTTATTTATTAAAACTATTAATTTTACATTAATTAAACTAATTTAACTAAATATATAAATTAAATAAAAAAAAACTTAAAACTAATTATAATAATAAATAAGTAATTAGGGTTAATAATAATAAATAAATAATAATTACCCCGTATTTAATGCTGATTAGGGTTTCTGTCACGTGTGTCAGGGAGGCTCCGCGAGTTGCGGTATTCGAAGCTACAAACTCCGCGAGTCGCGGGGTTCTTAAATTCAACTCTGGTACAGTTTTTAATTCGACGCGTTTTTTTTTATGTTTTAATAAAAACAAAATATTTAAATAAAACTTATATTTTTATAAAATAAAAATAAAGAAACTTTACAAAACTTAAATATTTAACAAATTCTTAAAAATATTTATATTTTTCTTTTCTTTTTATGTTTTCGAATAATTAAAAACGTATTTTTACAAAAGTGAATTTTAATAAAAGTAAACTAAAAATAAAAATCTTTTTTTTTATTTATTTAGCGTTGCGCTTCCGGCTTTTAAGTTTGATTGTCCCCGGCAGCGGCGCCAAAAATATACTTGATGTTATGCGAGGTGTATATGAAATAGCTTATATTTTTACCTGGAAATACTATTAAATACGATACAATTTTATACAAGATATTTATTTATTTAGAGAATGGATATACTTAAACCTTGCTACAACACTTATAGGCAGTGTACCTAATCGTACAGTAGTGTAGTTTTTAGTAAGTCCGGTTCGTTCCACAGGGAAAATCTTTTAATCAAAGCTTAACGCTATATTAGTTTAATTTATAAAAATACAAATATATATATAAGTAATATTATTATTATAAAGGGGGGTTTTTACCATTTAATGACCGGTTTGTCGATTTTAAAACTTTAGTCGCAGTTAAAACCAAATGTAAAATATTAAATAAATAAAAGACTTAATTTAAAGCGTAAAGTAAATAACGATAATGAAATTGCGAATAATAAAAGTGCGATAAAATAAACTTGCGATAATTAAAAAGTGCGATAATTAAAAGTGCAATTAAATACAATAACAATAAATAAAATGCGATAATTAGAAGTGAAATTAAATATAAAATAAAGGAAATTAAATATGAAATAAAATAATTATGCTTATTTAAACTTCCGTAATCATGATGTTTGACGTGTTGATTTTAGTTTTATGCCCATGAGTTAATTGTCCTTTGTCCTGGATTATTTAATATGTCCGTCTGGTTTTTGTCCATAACAGTCCATCAGTCATAAATATAAAGTGCGAGTGTCCTCGTCAAATTATTCTGATACCCGAAGTCAAATATTTCAACTAATTGGGGACTTAAACTGTAACAAGGTTTTATTACTTTGTTTAATAATTACACCAGGATGTCGACTGAGTGTAACCCAAGGTTTTAATACTTTGTTAACAATTATGCCAAGTGTCCTTGTACATAATTTCACCCCTGTTTTAATAATTCTAGTGGCTATTAATCCATTCCCATGTCCGGTTAAATGAACGATTATTCGTACATATAAATACCCCACCCATCGTGTCCGATCGAGTGTAAATGGTTATTTATAGGGACGCCCAATTGTAAATCTTTATATTAAAATTAACAAACTATCATTTAGTTAAACAAATATAAAGCCCATTAATAGCCCATAGTCTAATTTTCACAAGTGTCGTTCTTTTGTCCAAACCCCAATTATGGTACAAAGCCCAATTACCCAATTTTAGTAATTAGCCCAACATCATGATTACGTCGTTTTAAATAAGCATAATAATAACTTAGCTACGAGACATTAAATTAAAAAGGTTGAACATAACTTACAATGATTAAAAATAGCGTAGCGTTACACAGACAGAATTTCGACTTACACCCTTACAACATTCGCTAACATACCCTTATTATTAGGATTAAAATTAAAATTAAAATTAAAATATAAATTATAAATATAAATATTACGTATAGATAGATGGATGGATATATATTGATATTAAAATTCGTCGAACTGCGTTGGCTTTTATAGGCATTTTCATTTTTTGGGGCTCCGCTAGTCGCGGTACTTTTAGCCTTCGAACTCCGCAAGTCGCGGAGTTTGTTTTTACAGCTCATTCAGCCTTGGCTCTTTGTTTGCCGACGATTTTAAATAATAATATAATATATATATATAATTTTTAAGAATTATTTATATATTATATTATATTCATGTGCATAGTTGACTTGTAATTTTTAGTCCGTTGCGTCGAGCGTTGAGAGTTGACTCTGGTCCCGGTTCCGGATTTTTGAACGTCCTTGCGTACAATTTAATATCTTGTACTTTGCGTTTTGAATCTTGTACTCTTGTAATTTCGAGACGTTTCATATCAATAATTGGAACCTCTTTGATTGTATTTTGTACTTTTGAGCTTTTTGGTCGTTTGCGTCTTCAATTCGTCGAATCTGTCTTTTATCTTCACCTTTTAATATTTAAACGAATATCACTTGTAAATAGAACAATTGCAACTAAAAGCTTGTCTTTCTTGAGGAATAATGCTATGAAATATATGTTCGTTTTTAGCATTATCATTAACCTAGAGTTACTAACCAATTCACAATGATATTACTCAAGATTATAATCTAACTTAGGTTAGTTTGGTGTCCCTTACAACCTCACAATTATTGCAACTAATTTCAAGCTCAACCACTATACGATTAATTTTATTATCGGTGTCCCTCATAAAATCTCATATATTCCTAAATTATTCACGTTCAATAATCTAGTAAAAGCTATTAATCAATTTAACTGTCGTTAGTTAATTAATAACTTCTGTGATTTAACAATCAATAAGCTTTAATAACGGTGGATCTTAGCTAGACATAAACTTGTATAATTTTAATTAATTGTTATTAACCAAAAGATCGCAATCCATCACCTAGGTTCATGCATCTAAGTGAATACTAAATATTTAGCTACTCATGGTAAAACAAAGAACAAATAAATAAGAAGAACAATTAAACATAATCATTGAATTGAATGAAGAACAAATTAATAAAAGTAATGAAAGTTAATACAAAGATTAAACTAAACAAGAATGATATTGTAGCTTAAACCCTTGTAAAATAATGAAAGAAAGACAAAGAAATTCGTAACTAATGTTGCTGTGGAAGAAAATTCGTAAATAAAACCGCATACCCTAAATTGGGGTAAAATTCGTCTATTTATAGAATCTGGAAAAACAGCTGAAACCGACTCATGTCGCGTTACGCGACATACCATCGCGATCCGCGACATCTTCATCGCGTAACGCGATGGACTGGGACGCGATATAGCAGACTTAGACGCGACAGATTGGTCAGAATGCCCTTTTTTCCATGTCGTGTTCTGATGCACTTTGTCACGTATCACGATGACCAAAACGCGATAAACCTCATCCTGAAGCGATGGAAACTGATTTTTTCACCCGAGGCACATTTATCTTCAACTCTAACTTCGTTTTGGCTATATCTTCAATAAAATCAACAATAATGAGCCAACGAACCATATCTTGACACTTTCTTCATTTTAAACTCAAATAACTCGATATCTCCATCAAAGTCTTCAAAATACTAGCAAATGGAACAAGATAACACCCAAAATATATGTATGAAAATGGCGTTATCAAAATCCCCCACACTTGAACCTTGCTTGTCCTCAAGCAAGTGAATCTCGAAACAATAACTGTACGTATAATCTTCAACAAAATTCCGCAAGATTCAAGCCTTCAATTCAATCCTCCACAAGCTCTCGTACTCTTCATCTTTTCACGATTAAGCTTATTTTCTCACAAAACAATTCCTCACAATCCTGTCACTTACAAAACAACATATAAACCATCAAACGCACCCCCCTTTCTCCCCCCATTTTCATTCAAACACTTTTCAAAATCAATATCCTAAGTGGCCCTTATTGCAAACAAATTTTCATAAAACATCCTTTCTAGGTCATGAATTGAGATGTAAAGACAATTTGGGTTGATAACTCAAACTTCAAAAATTTCCACAACTTTACTTCTTAACACAAACCTTTCATCTCAAAGCCTAAACTCTTTTCACTTAACTTTCCCTAAAAATCACATTACTAGGCTTTCAATATCCTTCTTTTCTTTGCATCAATCAACCCATAAGACCTAACTTTCCAACCTCAATAACTAATCACCAATAAACATTCAAATACAATTGGTGTAAAATGATTACAAATGATAAAAACAATCTTACGTTATAAGGTTTAGTATTTGTAACATGACCCTTATTCACATCAAGATAGCCTACTAACAATATTTAAGGCGCTATTGCAAATACCAATACTTCACAATTTAATCAAAGATCCAGTTATAAATAGATTCATACCTGTGTTTATGTAGGGAAATCCGTTTAACTTTTTAACCCTCTTGATTCCATTTCATGCTGATAATTTCTAAATATGCAAGCTATCCACATACTGGTCACATCTCTCTTATCCAAAGTACCCCGCAAAGGTAACTCTTCCCAAGGTCTAGTCTTACTAGGTATTTCACACATCATGAGCCAAAGATGATCACTGCTGCATGAGTATGAGACGAGTACCTAAAGATGATCACCTTGCCTTGAGATAGTAACGTCCTTGACCCGTGTAGCGAACCTTCAACCAACCGATCCCAAACCGGAAAAAGGTCTTAGGTGGTTAGGTGATCTAGCACCCCAAAGGATCTATCGGCTCGAGTCTTAGAAACTACTACTTAAGCTCGGATCTCATAAGCATTTTTTCTTTCTTTTTTTCATTTTTTTTTACAATAGTACTCTCTTTGAATGTCTTCCTCGTCTTCAATTTGTGACTTTGTAGAACCCGCAATGTATGATGTAGCGGATGGATAATGATGTGATCGATGATGATGAATGATTTGTTGTAGGAAGTCTTTAACTCACGACATAAAGCAATACCATTCACACCATAGTCGGTAATAGCCACCCCTTAAAGGGTCCATTGGAGTCAGAGATTTGTGATTTTTCCTCTTCAAGCTTACATACCTAGCACTTATGAGCATAACACTTCTTTAAGAGAATCAAAAAGCCATAAACACAAAATACGAAGCCATTTATATCCTGATCTCTAATTTAACCATTTTTCTCACATTTTACCCTAAAGCCCTAAATACCGTCATTCTTCATTTCTTGACACAAATAAGTTGCATTGTCATCTTTGAAACAAATACTAAACTGGATAAAATAAGATTAAATTTTTAACATTTTTAACCAAATTTATCCAACATTTATCCCTTTTCAACGTTCACCTTTCATCAATTGTCTTTCCTCAAGCATTTATATACTCAAAATTCCTAAGTCATGGTCAAAAAGGTCATTCATAATTAACAAACCACTAACAATTTGCTTAAAACTAATAAACCTCACCGGCCAAAACCAAGAATTCCAAGTCAATCCCTAATCACTACGGGTGCTCTCATGGGTAAACATCTCAATCATAACCTTGAAAAGTTTAAAAAATTTTGAGCACTGGGCAATTAAAACATGCAAAAATTTCAAAAATCCGCGAGAATTTATCTCTCCCCCCCACACTTAAGATCATGTAATGCCCTCATTTACATGAAATCAGAAAATCAAAAATAAATTCGAGAGGACAAAATAGTGAAAAAGGGAAAAGAAAAAAAAAGAAAAACCCGGATTTTTAGATATGTAGATCGCGGAAAAACGGTGCACGATGGCGCTGAACTTACTGCCAGCATAAGAACATCGGCATCCACTCGATCACCAAAACATCATAATCAAGTAAGGTGCTGAACTTACTGCCAGACTTTGAAAAACAATAAAGCACAACCACCGTGGAACCTGAAACGAAAACATACATACCACAACCACAATTAATGGGGTGGTACCACCACGGTACCGAAACGCCCCATTTAAAATTCAAAGTATTAAGTTTAAACACTAACAACTACCATCATCCTAATTAAGATTACAGTCATCCAAAATAAAAAAAACAACTATACGATATTAAAAAGTTTTTGTTTTGCCTGTCACCACACGATCACCACCGCATCAAATCACCAAGGGTTATACCCTCCATAAGAGCCATCATACTGCCCACCATAAGGACCTCCACCACCTGACTAACCTCCCTGGTTACCTTCATCATATTGAGAACTAGAACCTGCTCCTCTTCGTCGGACCATATCCTCCCAAACTTCCTGAGCTGCTGTGCGATCATAAACCCGATAAGGACCTGTCGACTTCGGAGTCCATGGAACACGAGTGCCATAAGGAGTAAAGATGGTATTATGAGAAACAAGCTCCATGTTGTGTCGATGCCAATCGTGATGATATGTAACCTCACTAATGCCATATGCGATCTGACTTTCCGAGCGTGCTCGGGTTTCCTCATTATAAAGCTGCATATTACGCATCTGTTCCATTAAATCCCGGTTGGTAAACTGCTGACCCCCGACACCAGGACCTGCATCTTGACCACCCTCGACCATCTCTTCATCCTCCTCCTGTTCCCCCTGCGCATCTCGGGGACGGCGACAATGAACCCTATACGGAATAACCTGACCGTGCTCAATAGATATTACTCTTGCTCCTCGAAAAACATTTTCTCCTAACACAACCGCCTCAGTAATAATTCACTCCATATCCGATCTATCAATCTCAAAAACCGATGCAATCCTCGTGATAAAATGACCACCTCTAATCGGACTTCCCCCAGAACGAAGTCCACTACCCTGATGCTTTAGAAAATAAGCCACTCCATAAGCAACCGAAGTAGGTGTCCTGGTTCAGAATTGGTTCACATACCAAAGGTCCGGTAAAGAGACCTTCTCGTTCCCACTTCTTCTATGTGTAATAGTATGCGCAACCATTCATTGAATTGCACGAAGAGCGAGATCCATGATGTTAACACAAGGACAGTTACTCGGGCTCCATTCAGAATCAGAAGCAATCTCCCCCCAAACTCTAGCTGCATCAAATTCACGAGGATCAATCATATCAATAACCCTTTCAGCACCCCAAAGATAATCTCGAAAACTAACTCGTGTGCGTTCTTCATCGGTATAAATTCCCAAACAAATAGCCAATTGAAATAATGACATAGAGCGGTTAACCCCACCCAATCGAA